>NC_138381.1:49726149-49736626 GCF_054177405.1 Leptonychotes weddellii | reverse complement strand
TGGATGCACAATTTAGAAACTTAAATAAAATCCTTTCATAGCATTAGTAGAATTCTTGTATAAATCCTATAAAAACTCTACCGGCACCTCTTCAGGTTCCTGATAATAACAGCATCTCAGTGGTGATCATGTTAAAGTTTCATGGAGACTAAAATTCTCTGGCAGATTGGGTGTGAAAAGAACGTATAGGTACAAATGCCATTTAGCCATTAGCTGGGTTCTCAGATCAAGTCTAGAAACACATTCTGTACCCATAAAGGCCAAAGATTTTCCGTTCATCTGTTTGTTGTTTTTTTCTTTTCCTTTCCTTTCTTCCTCCCTCCCTCTTCCTTCCTTTCTTTCTTCCTCCCTCCCTCTTCCTTCCTTCCTTTTCTTTCTTTCTTCCCTCCCTCTTCCTTCCTTTTCTTTCTTTCTTCCCTTCCTTCCTTCCTTCCTTCCCTCCTTTTTTCAACTGAAGCTGTCACTTAGACCACTAGAATACATTGAGTTGTAAGGAAAGCCAGGCATTGCTTCTCACCTGAATGAGATGTTTTTAAAAATGATTGCTGATGGTATGGGGTTCACAGATGATTTCCCTTGTTGAAGGTGACGGAACATTGCCTAGAGGAATCATGATGGAAACCTGACGGGATGGTTGGCAGGCTCCCTCCGTGCTGGGGAATGCATTCTGTGTGATCTTTTCACCTTTAGGGATCCCTGTGTTTCTAAGAGACCTAAGGCTTCTAAGAGAGTTTGCCTGCCTGCATAATCCATTTCCCCTGTCTTCTCAAGGCTCCAGTCAGAGCTTCAGCTGGCACTAGAAGGGTGCCCCTCCTCACCATCTCCTCTCCTGCTCCGGGTTCTCTTGCCTGGACTGTTGCCAGAGCTGCTAAGTACTCTCCCTCCTCCCACCCTTACTCCTTTGCTTAGAGGCCAGAGTGGTCTTTTAAAATATCAGTAAGACCTGATCATTCCTCACCTTGAAATGCTCCATTGCATTTAAAATAAAATCCAGCTACATAAACCAGCTTACCCAAGACCCTCACAGTCTGGCCCTTGCTCACATCTTCTACTACATTCTTCCCTGCACCTGCTGGGTCCCAGCTACCTCCACCTTCTTTTCATTTCTTGACCACACCAAGCTCATTTTGTTCTTCGGACCTGGACACGAGTCTTTTCTGGAAGGTATTATCCCAACCCCTGCGCCTTCACGGGGCAGATGCTTCTCGATGTTGGAATGTCGGCTTAAATATCCCTTCCTTGGAGAAGCCCTCCCTGACCACCCAATGTAAGCAGCTGCCATCTACTTTAGATTGAATTATCTAATAACATCTGTCTGTAGCTGACAGGTTTTTTTTTTTCTCCTTCAATTAGAACATAGGCTCCAGTAGAGCAGAGACCCATTTGTCTTTATCTGATGTATCCCCAGGCCTCAGAACAGTTATTTAGGAAATGTTGTCAAAGGAATGTATTAATGCATGAAGAAATGATGTAGTCAGTATTACTAGCCTTAACCAATAAATTTCCAACCAAAAGTAAGGAAATTTGGTGAGTGTGTGCAGCTGTGTCATTGCCATAAATGTACACTTTCCTTTAAAATAGCAGAACAGGGCGCCTGGGTGGCTCAGATGGTTAAAGCGTCTGCCTTCGGCTCAGGTCGTGATCCCAGCGTCCTGGGATCGAGTCCCGCATCGGGCTCCCTGCTCCTTGGGAGCCTGCTTCTCCCTCTGCCTCTCTCTCTCTCTCTCTGTCTCTCATGAATAAATAAATAAAATCTTTAAAAAAAAAAAAAATAGCAGAACAAACTCTCAGACCTATAACTCTTCCCCAGCCTCTGGAGTTCAGGAAACCCAGTCTGGGAACTCAGCTTCTTTTATCAGAGTGATCATAATGCAGATGTCCTAGAACAGAGCCTGAACTGGTTCTTCTGCCACTCTCTCTTATTGATTTAATTTGCAAATGGTTTGTCCCCTCAGGAACCTACCTGTCTTATTAGTGCTGTCACTGAACTCTGTTCACCAACTGAAGCCCCCATATATATAGCAGTCAGCTGCTTCCTCGGTTTATTGAAAAGTATTTGGGGGGCTTGTGGGAACAACCAAATATTCTTGCTATTTCAGAGATACGTGGGATTTTATGCCCTGGTGTTTGGCACCCCTTGTATTAGAAAATACGAATACATATTGTTAAGGTGAGCATACTCATAATCATCATCTCTGTCTATATTCTAAACTGCATTTGTTAACTATTCTGCTTCACACATAGCTCTAAACATTTTTGAGCTTGAAAAGCTAAAAGCTTACCAAAAATTAACCAGGTTTTTCCAATGTATTACATAAACTAAGAGTTTTTCCTTCAGCTTTTTTGGATGATCTGGGTAAAGTATTGCTTCCGTGTCATAAAACCATAATTGAGTCAGTTAATGAAGCCTTCAGCTGACCGTGTGGTGGTGGGGAGGCCGGCTTTCTTGCTAGCACGCCATGATTGCCTGCCCTAGTTGCATTATGCCCTGGGGGCCAGTGGGGAAAATCAGTATCCGTCGTCTTTTATCTTAAAGGACAGAATTTCTGTAGATTTCATGCTATTAATACAACAGTATCTCTGGCCCTCAGGAAGACTAGAATTTCAGAATTTTAGAACAGAAGAGGAGATGCATTCCATTGAGGTCACAGAGCACGTGGCCCACTTGAGTCTGGTTTGTGTCCTTCTGGCCCAGCAGGGTGCCTCTCCTGCACTTTGATTTATCCCTGATTTCCCTTTGTCCTCCTGAAGTAGCCAGTGATTTTTACTTGCACCTAATGCTTAAAACGAGTCATTTCACTTGCGACAGAATGTTTGCCCTGATGATTTTTCCATCAAAGGAGGGTTATTTCCCGCGGAAGCCCTCTGTGCCCCTGCAGGCTTGTTGAAAGCCCCCTTCTCTGGGCTTGCTTCTCATATCCTGAGCGCTGTGGTTGGTTTGCTTCTCAGGGTCACCTGTCAGATGTACACTCTTTGAAGCAGGAGACTGTGGTCTTTTTTTTTTTTTTTTTTGGTCTTGTTTTTTAAATTCCCAACTCTAAATTGTAGATGTGCTGTGCTGTCATGAAATCTTTGTCTCCATAAAGATGGATCGGTAATCCTGGCAGGTTTACAGTCGTCATGGTGAAAGTAAATTTTGAATGATCGCGTCATCTTCGTAGAAATTCCAGCTTTCTGCTTCTGTAATCGTAAAGTCAGCCAATAGGGGTTGGTATATTGGCTTATAAGAGTTGAAGTTAGTATGGCCCAAAAGCTTATTTGAAAAAAAGAAAAGAAAACAAAACTATCCATCGTCCCTGCTGCTAGTCAGAAATACTTAGCATCTCAACTTTCTGTTGTCAAGTTTTCGAAGATATTTGGTAATGACCGGTCCCGAATCCCCCTGTTTTGTGCTTTGAGGAGTAACCGGTCCACTGCTGCCCCATCGAGGCCTCCTTGCTTTATCAGGTTGGTCTAACTTTGAGCCAAAACAATGAAAAAGTCCAGGTGACCCCTTCTGGTGTTAGTCGTCCTTGTGGCCACCAGCGTGGTGGTCTCTGCAATGCCACGAAGTCTCCTTGGCCTGTTCAGACAGCCTCATGGGACCTGACTTCTGCTTGGCTCGTCTCATCGCCCCTCGCCACCCCCCGCACACTCCTTATGTCCCAGCTGCAGCAGACTGCATGCTCTCGCACAAGTAAGTGCAGCTGATTTTTCACACTGCTCTGCCCTTGTCTGATGAGTAACCTCTGGATAGAACTCTCTGCTGCCTTCCTCCTTTGCGCACAACTCAAGAGGTGCAGTAGACTGGCATGACACAGACTGAGTTGGGAGTGAGGAGAGGGGTGCTGTTCCAGTCCCTAGCATGAGCAGCTGGACAGATGGAAGCCCACCTACTGAAATGGGGAAGACCGCCGCAGTAGAACAGATGGGCTGGGAGCGTGGGGGCATCAAGGGTTGGGATGGAAAAATGTTCAGTTCTGGTGCCTCTGAGATATCCAGGTAAGCAAGGTGGGAAGTCGAATGCTATATATGGATCTGTAGCTCAGGGAGGTTCCGAACTGAGGAACTTCTGTTTTGGAGCTGTAATTTTATTTGAAGTGAGATGGAGGAGCTCTCCAAGAAAGAGGGTTTAGAGCGTGTGATGGACTCCTAGAGAGCTAACAAGTTTAGAAAGAGAAAATAGGAAACAGGCCATGAAGAAGCCAAGGGAAATTAGAAAGAGTAGCCAGAACAGATAGGAGGAAAATCAAGAGTGCCCAAAGCAGAGAATCCAAAGATGAGAAGGGATGTTACCTGGGATTTATTGGCTTATAGGGAGGTCATTGGTAACCTTGGTGAGGTGTACTAGAATAATGGGGGACACCCTGAAGAGTGAGTGGGAGGAAGAGTGTGATGACCACATGGGAAGACGATTCCTTCCGTAAGCATGGCTCTAAATAGGTAGGACCGTACTGGAGCGGGAGGGATGGTGGGTGTGGAAGAACGGAGTGTGAGTGAGCCCTAGAGCAGGCTGACTTGGTTTTCTGTGTTGTTTTGGTTTTGGTTTTTTTTTGGTTTTGTTTTTTGTTTTTTTCTAAGATGGATGGTACTAGGGCCTTTTTTCCCCCCTTCTTCTAATGCAAATAGGCAGAATCCAGTAGAAACGCCAGGAGATATTACCATCTAATAGTTTGCTCACAATTGATGGTGGATACTATTCCATAGTCACAAATATTGACATTTATATACTAGTTTCTCTTCTCCTATGAATTTATATTTGAAATATAAGTGGAAAAAAACTTGCTTTTTTTTAGAAAAAAATTGTCCATTTTAGTCTTACATCCCTGAAGGTAGGTAAATGGTATAAAGGGTTTTTTGTTTTGTTTTGTTTTGTGTGTTTTTTAACAAAGTGCTTGGTTATTCCTAAACAGTAGGAATCCTGTTTTATGCCTAAATGACAGAGATTTACATTGAGCATTTTCCTGCATGAAGTCCTTGCTAAGTTGGTGTCTTTTAATATGACTGAATTTTAATATCAGCAAGAGAGGGAGGTAAATTTGAATAGAGAAGCTAATTAAGCAGTCATTTAGTTAGGAGATGGAGATTTTAAAATGCTAGTTCTAAAAGTGGAAAAGATGAGGATAAATTGACTTTTTTTCTTCTATGGAATAGAAAATTGGAGCTGAAAAGGAACAAAGCCATGACCAATTTTTATAGGTGAAACGGACTGGGGATTGGGACCGTGACTTCATTTATACCTGCACAGGGCCTCCTTGGAGGCTCATCACTATTTCTTAATTTCTTAGTCATTTACTAAATCTCTCCCTGGGAGAGGCGTAATGAATACAGTTCCTGTTTCTTGAAAAGATGGAGGATTCCTCTTGCCATCCCACTGGAATACTCAAATGAAAGTCTTTACCTCAACTTTTAAGATTCAGAGTTTCTAGAAGTCTAAGCCTTTGTTTTTTTAGCTGAAGTAGAACACAGCTGATAAGGTAAATTTAGTTTCAAGAAAGGGCAGAGTTTAAGCCAAAGCATTTTGTGTCGCTTTCTGTTTAGAATTGCAAGCGATGGTGTTCACTTCTAGTAACTGAAATCATTGATAGCTATGTTTAGTCCAAAGTGAATATATCAGAAGAGGAGGGAGTGTTGGACAATAGTCGAGTTTAGTGAGATGGAAAGGGAAGTGTGCAACTTTAAGGGGCAAGGGTCATCCAGGAAAGCAAGGAATGAGCATGAGAGAAAAGCCAAAGCAATGCAAATATCCTACAAATCTGCTTTAAGAAAATGTTTTGGCATTTGGGTACAAGACCAGAAGTGAGTGCACACTCTAAAATTATGAAAATAGGAGTTAAAGTTAGAAGTACTATATTTAGATGCTTATGCTTTTAATTGTTTGCCATTTAAAAATCAGTTCATCACTCGCTTGTATTGACAATGTGGGTAGGGAAGAAGACTTAAAAGTTTTGAAGCTGGATTTACTGATGTAAACTGTCAATGCTGTTTACTCGTAGGTACAGTTGAACTTACGCCCTTTCAGATATGTGGAGTTATATATTGATTCTAGTGAGACTCCAGAACTACAAAGCCTTACATTTTTAAGGTCTATTGCTCTACTATCTTTCAGCAGCAATGAAAGTTTTATTTTATTACAATTAGTCAAGAAACAGCAACAATTTTCATTCATTATATTATGCATGTAGTGCTGGGGAAAATAATATGCTTCAGAAATATTTGACAAATGCATAGGAGTTTATTCAAGGTTTGAGGTTCTGTGATTTATGTGATCTATGACAAGTAGGGTATTATATGGTATATTTGTAGGTAGAAAATAATGGTAGGTATAGTTGATAGGTGGTTGCTGGGTTCTATTTTGCATTTTTATTCGGTTTTTGTAGAGCTGGCTCTCTGCCTTAGGGACAAGTCATGAAATCAAAGAGAAAAGCACGTCGCAAAATGGTTTCATGACCAGAATAATAACACCGAAACCCAAAATTGGGATGTTCTTGTACTAATTTTTCCCTTTTAGTTCATGTTTATCGAGGGGCTAAGGTCATGTGTTTAGAAAGATTCCTATTTTAACACACATTGGACAACTTTTTAATGTTTGGGTTGCATTGATATGTCCACCCCAATGGAGTCTATACTAAAACTACATTTGTGTAAAAATTCCTTATGTTTACAAAGACAAGGAGGCTGAAAGAAGGTGGTGAAAGAGGTGAGAGACTTCTGTAAGAAGACAAACTGTAAGAAGATCTGAAGTTTGGCATTTTTCACTCCCTTCCCCACACCCACCTCACTCCTTCATCACTAATTTCTAGGCTGAACCCCTTGTTTCATGGAAGAGGAAGCAGGAGACCAAAGAAATTAAGTCTGTCGTCCAGGCTCACACATGACAGCTTACTTGCTGCTAATTATTTTCATGTATTAGATCTATAAAGATTGTACATAGATTTTAAAGTGAAATGAACTAAAATGTTTATATTTTGAGATATGATTCTGGTTTTGCTTCAGTAACCATTTTGACATCTCATTATTAAGTTAGAGCTATTTGCCGAAACACAGATAGTAGAGAATCTTAAATATGATATTCATAGAAAATAGATATTGAAAGTATCCAACATTTTTAAAATATGATTTATATTTATATATTTATAAGAACTGCCCTGCCTGGGAAGAAAATTAAGCATCTTTTTTTTTTTTAAGATTTTATTTATTTATTCATGAGCAAGAGAGAGATAGAGGCGGAGAAGCAGTCTCCCCGCGGAACAGGGAGCCCAATTCGGGACTTGATCCCAGGACCCTGGGATCACGACCCGAGCCAAAGGCTGATGCCCAACCGACTGAGCCAACCAGGTGCCCCTAAGCATCTTTTAAAAATGTACTTTTTTTAGTAGTCGTTTGTGTTTTATTTTTTGATTTCATGATCTAGTAATTCTGGTTACTCTTACAGAGATTCTCTAAACCACTTAAACATTTTCTTTTTGAGTTTTTGGAAAACCCTTTGACCCACTGGTAAAAGCATGTGATTAGACCGTTAGCATCTATTACCTGTAGGGAGATATCAGCTCTGAAAGTTGTAACTGAGTTCTGTTTTCCGTTAAACATAGAAATACCTACTTTTTCCTCACTTGAGAGATTTCACAATTGCTAAAGACTATAAGGAACAGTTCTTACACATTCACATATGTAGGTGGATATGCTAATAATGGGGTTGATTTTATTCGTTGTTCCTCAAATAATTATTCAAATACCTACTGTGGCCCAGGTACTACATTGGTACTGGTACCACGCATAGAGTAGCTATGTAAAAAGGGAATGCCTTTCTCAAGCTGACATTTGAGGAATGGGGAATTGGCCACTTGAAGAGCAGAGGAAAGAATGTTCTCACAGAGAACAGCATGTCTAAAAAACCTGGAGGCAGAAAACCTTGCTGGGCTTTGCCAACCAAAAGGAGATCACGTGGCCAGATCGTCGTGGGAGAGGGGGTAGGCAATGCCACTGGGCATGGATTGGGTGTTGAGGCCTAGGCTTGTGCTGGAAGGCCATGGCAATTAAGAGATTGGATTTTTCTTCAAGCACATCAGGAAGGTATTAACATGAGTGCTAGGACTAGATTTATGTGTTATGAAGATCAGAAGAGAAGTGGGCAGGAATAGACAGGGAAGAGGAAGTTTATTAGGGAGTTCAGGAAAGAAGTGATAGCTTGCATAGTGGCAGGGGACCAATTGAAGATATATTTTAGAAATATGTTTTTATATAGGTATTTGTATATGTATGTGCAAAATTATATATTTTGCAAAATATATTTTGCAAAACCTTTTGTCCTCTATTAGAGAAAGTAAGGAAAAGGAAATGTCAGGGCTGATTTCTGGAATTCTGGCTTGAAAGAATGGCATTGCCATTTATTGGGGTGAGGAAGAAGAGGGAGGGGAGGAACAGACTTGAGACAGAAAATTCTAGAGGTACTTGTGAGCTATCAGGGAGAAATGTCAAGTGGGCAGTTGGGTTTGAAACCCCAGAGAAGAGGTTCAGACCAGAGATGTGAGTCTATAAGCAGTTGGCTTCTGGGAAGTATTTAAAGCCCTGGGAAAGCATAGCAATAGCTGGGAGAAAATGTCAAGTGAGAAGAGGAGAGAGCCTGAACTGAATTTTCCAGAAGAATCCCACATGTAGAGGTTGGGTAAGAAGTAGCCTGGAAAAGAGAATGAGAAGGTGTAGCCTGAGAGATAGGAGAAAAGCAGTAGGGTGTGGTGTGTTCTGAACCCCAAGGGAGGGAAACATGCTGACAAGTTGGGCTGGGGCTGCTAAGAGGTGAGATGAGATGGGAACAGAAGAGAGTGCGTAGTCTGTGGCACTGTCCACCTCAGTGCGAGTCAGACTGGAGTCCTTGCAGGGAGAGGGGAAGGGAGGAAGTAGAAGACAGTGAGGGTCAACACAATTTTTTGAGAAGCTAGGAGTAGAAAGCAGAGAAGTATGGTCATAGCCAATGGAGGATGTGGGCTTGAGGGAAGGCTACCTTGTTTTACTGAGATGGGAACCACTAGAGCATGACTATATTTTGGTAGAATTTTAGTCTGAAGAATATGTATTAGAATGGCCCTGAGCAAGCGTAGTGCGGTTCCAGGAAGACAAATGAATTTCTGCTTCGTGGAACAATCTGGAGCAGCAGAGCAGGGGCCCAGGTTGGAAGGGGTGACCCTGGCATCCTCCTGAATTTGGGGCCTCCATGACTGAGTCTATGGTGACCATGTCAATCATTTTTCCCTAGCCAATGAGAAGAGGAAGCCTAGGGCAAGTGTCCTTGCCTTTATGAAGATGACCTAAATACTGGATACATATTCTGTCTTTTCTCATTGGTCCAGACTTCATCACCTGGCCTCAACTCATTGTGGTCTCAAGCTGGGTGAAGGAATACCAGCTAAAACAAAGTTTAATTACTAAAAAGAAAAAGGAGAAAATGGATTCTGAGAAGAGTCCATTTCTTCCACTCCTTGGGGTGAGGAGGGGGGTTACAACACATTTATTTCTGTTTTTAAACCATGGGCAGTAC
This sequence comes from Leptonychotes weddellii, assembly GCF_054177405.1. Lineage (NCBI taxonomy): Eukaryota > Metazoa > Chordata > Mammalia > Carnivora > Phocidae > Leptonychotes > Leptonychotes weddellii. The sequence continues at coordinate 49,727,112 of NC_138381.1, read as the reverse complement.
GTGACTTAAATTTGGCACTTAATTGAGAGTTCAGCAAATTGAATTGACTATTAAAATTGACCCTCTCGGGCGCCTGGGTGGCTCAGTTGGTTAAGCGACTGCCTTCGGCTCAGGTCATGATCCTGGAGTCCCAGGATCGAGTCCCGCATCGGGCTCCCTGCTCAGCAGGGAGTCTGCTTCTCCCTCTCTGGCTCCCCCCTCTTGTGCTCTCTCTCTCTCTCAAATAAATAAGTAAAATCTATAAAAAAATAAAATTGACCCTCTCCTGGGTACATACCTCAATATCATAAAAGCCATCTATGAAAAACCCACAGCGAATATCATTCTCAATGGGGAAAAACAGAGCTTTCCCCCTAAGGTCAGGAACATGGCAGGGATGTCCACTATCACCACTGCTATTCAACGTAGTATTAGAAGTCCTAGCCACAGCAATCAGACAACAAAAAGAAAGAAAAGGCTTCCAAATCAGCAAAGAAGTCAAACTCTCATTCTTTGCAGATGATATAATACTTTATATGGAAAATCCAAAAGACTCCACCCCAAAACTGCTAGAACTCATATGGGAATTCAGTAAAGTGGCAGGATATAAAATCAATGCACAGAAATCAGTGGCATTCCTATACACCAACAACAAGACAGAAGAATTTACAATTGCACCCAAAACCATAAGATACCTAGGAATAAATCTAACCAAAGAGGCAAAGACTCTGTACTCAGAAAACTATAAAATACTCATGAAAGAAATAGAGGAAGACACAAAGAAATGGAAAAATGTACCATGCTTATGGATTGGAAGAACAAATATTGTGAAGATGTCAATGCTACCTAGAGCAATCTACACATTTAATGCAATCCCTATCAAAATACCATCCACTTTTTTCAAAGAAATGGAACAAATAATCCTAAAATTTGTATGGAACCAGAAAAGACCCCGAATAGCCAGAGGAATGTTGAAAAAGAAAA
>NC_138381.1:49704213-49725649 GCF_054177405.1 Leptonychotes weddellii | reverse complement strand
AAGGATACTCAGCCAACCATAATCACGACTTAATGGCCCCGTGGGCTCAGGCACTCCCAGTGCATAAGCTAAGGGTATGGCAAAAAGGGACCAGGACTGGGTGTAGGGAAGAACCTGAGGGTGGGGTGAGGGGAGATTTGACAAAGCTCTCCCCACTCCCAACTTTAAATGTTCCCCAGTATTCCCCAGGGCTCTGCTATTCATGCTCTTCTTAGTCATTGACTATCCACACAATCTCATTCACTCCCGTATCTGATTTAGTATAAAAGATAATGGCTCTCGGGGTGCCTGGGTGGCTCAGTCGTTAAGCGTCTGCCTTCGGCTCAGGTCATGATTCCAGGTCCTGGGATCGAGCCCCGCATCGGGCTCCCTGCTCGGCGGGAAGCCTGCTTCTCCCTCTCCCACTCCCCCTGCTGCATTCCCTCTCTTGCTGTGTCTCTCTCTGTCAAATAAATAAATAAAATCTTTAAAAAAAAAAAAAAAAGATAATGGCTCTCACAAAGCCTAACAGTCTGCCTTCTCTTCCAAATGCTGAAAGATATATCCAATTGCAGTAATAGACTGCTACTTTCATATTCCAGGCACTTTAAATTCAATAGTTCTGAATTAAATTCATTATCTTCCCCTATAAACTTTTCTCCTTATATTCTACATCCATCTATGCAGTCACTCAATCCAGAAATTTGGAAGTCATTATAAGTTATTGTCTCTTACGGCTATCCCTATCCCCAACCTACATCCAATTAATCAACTCTGCTCGTTTTCAGATAGTTCTTTAAAATCCATTCTCTCCTCTCTATCCCACTGCCCCTGCCTTGGTTCTAGTCCTTAGCATCTCTTGCCTGGTTTGCTGTAAGAGCTGCCTAGTGTCCCTGTTTCAAGTCTCTTCCTCTTCAATTACTATTTCATAGAAGTATGTTTTAAAAACACAAATGGCCAAATAGCTCCCCTATATAAAATCCCAGAAACGCCATCACTTCTTGCAAGAGGCAGAATTCTAAGATGGCCCCAAGATTCCCTGTCTCTCTGCTGTATACACCTTGCACAATCCCTGGGACCATGAATAGAGTGGATCTCACTCCCACGATTAGGTTATAGTCATCAGCTATATACCACAGTTGACCTTAAGATAGGGACACGATCTGGGTGAGCCTGACCTAATTGTGTGAGCCCTTAAAGGCAGAGTTTTCCCAGGCTGGTAACATAAGGGGAGGCAGACAGATTTGAAGATCCGGGATTCAAAGGGAGGGAGGTTCTCTGTTGCTGAGACAGGGAGGCTTCATAGCAAGTACCCAAAAGCAGACTCTAGCCAAGAGTGGTCCTCAGCTGACAGCCAGAGAGGCAGTGGGGACCCCAGGCCCACAACCAGGAGAAAATGAATTCTGCCAAGAGCTCAAAGGAGCATGAAGGTGGCTCTTCCTTCATTCAGCCTCCAATTGAAGATGCAATCAGTGAATAACCTCATTTCTGCTTTATGAGATCCAGAGCAGAGAACCAGCCAAAAAATGTGGGATGAAAAGTATGTGTTGTTTTAAGTTGCTAAGTTTATAGTAATTTGTGACTCAGCCCGAGAAAATCAAAATATCTAAACAATACCCAAGCCAGTTAGCACATCAAACCCATCCTCCCTGATGGGTCTTTGGTCTTCCTTTCCAGCCTCATCTGTCTCATGTGTCCTTGATATTTCAACTATATTCGATGCTCACTCTTCACATTTCTTTACCTGTTCAAGCTCTATCTAGAATTATGTAAATATCCTGAGCATAATTAGAATTACATTGGAAATTCAAAAATAAATAAGATAAAATACATAAATGCCATTGGTCTTTCGGTTGCCTTACAATACCACCACAGGGACGGTCAGCCAATATTCTCTAATAATTAGTATCTACCTGCCAAATAGTGACACACATGCTTACCATTTTTTTTTAATATTTTATTTATTTATTTGACAGAGACAGAGAACAAGAGAGGGGACATAAACAGGGGGAGTGGGAGAGGGAGAAGTAGGCTTCCCGCCAAGCAGAGAGCCCGATGCGGAGCTCGATCCCAGGACCCTGGGATCATGACCTGAGCCGAAGGCAGACGCTTAACGACTGAGCCACCCAGGCGCCCCCACATGCTTACCATTTTTAACAATATGAACCAGCATTGAGAACAACTTAACTCCTAAGGAGGTATTTACAACCAGCTAAAGGTTTGCAGTTTTGCTTTTTATCATCAGCCCTGTTTCAAAACCTAGATCCTGAAAGAGAAAGAAGAGTCCAGGAAACATTCCTCAAACAGCCACTCCCAATTTCTTCAAGCAAGAGAGAAGTTCTCGACGGTAGTAGAGGATCTGTCCCAACACGAAAAGGAAGTGAGCTGGGTAGGTTCATTTCTCTCCTTCTTTCTGGCTACTTCTATTGTGTCCTTAGTTATTTAATTAAAACCCAGCATACCACAGAATTCCTAATATGATAAGAAGCAAACAAACAAAAAACCCTCTCATACCCTATACTTGCTACAGAAGGGCAAAGAAAGGATGACCTGAATATTTGAAGACACTTAAAATAAAACTGAACAGTAAAGAAGCCTCCTGAAATACATCACTCAGAGTCACTAGATAAGAAATCAGAAAATACAGTCAGTTGAGGCTTAGTCAAACTAGAAAGAATGTTCTGCGCCAACTTCCAAAGGGACTCGAGATGAAGGAAGAACAGGGTGATGTTGTCAGGCCCCTTCCATAACAAACTTTTCCTGCCTAATTTGAGGGAGTTCATTACCGAAGCCAAGGAACACCACAGCTCCTTGCTCACCATAAAATGTGAGTCAGTTCAGGATAAGAGACTAACACTGAAAGCCAGAAATGGAGTGTGTATAATTATTTTCAGAACATATTCAGGCTTGTAAAACACCTACTGATTTCTGACACCACAGTAACAGCACCTTAGCTGCGTCTTCCATCTATTCTCAGCAGGTTCAAGCCGGGCAGTGGGAGAAAAAGCAAATTTCCTGTTTTCCAGGTCCTTTCTCATTCCTCACAAGCTTCCAGGTAACTGGTTTAGTTGTTCTTGCTGTTATTTAAGACTGGACTTTTTTTAGAGCGGTTTTAGGCTCCTAGCAAAATTGAGAGGAAGGTACAATGATTTCCCACATACTCCTTGCCGCACACAGGCACAGCGTCCCCCGCTAGTAATATCCCCCACGAGAATGGCTAGCTCGTTACAATCAACGAACCTACACTGATTCATTATCACCACCCTGTCCAGAGCTTACATTGGGGTTCACTCTGGGTGTTGTACCTCCTGTGGGTTTGGACAAATGTACAGTGACGTATCATGAGGAATACTCTGTCCTCTGTGCTCTGCCTGTTCATCCCTCTATGCGCCCCTCACCCCACCCCATCCTCTGGCAACCACTAATCTTTTACATTCTCATAATTTTGCCTTTTCCAGAATCTCATACAATTGGAATCATACTGTACGTAGCTCTTCCGACTGGCTCCTTTCACTTAGCAAAATGCATTTAAGGTTCCTCCATGTCTTTTCCTGGCTTGATAGCTTATTTCCATAGCACTGAATAATATTCCATTGTCTGGATTACAACACAGTGTGTTTATCCATTCGCCTACTGAAGGACAAAAGCAAATCTCTAAACAGTAGAGAGATTTCCATTTTTATATTAAAGTAACTACCACTCTACAGAGTATTTTTAGTTATATTCTTATAGACAAGGCCTAGAAGGATATACTTTATGCTTGAGGGGGTGGAAGTTCCATAAAGTTAGGGAAGCTTTCGAATCTGCTGACCACTATAGGCCTGACAGGGTCCCTGAAACCTGCAAGCAGTCTGCATCCACTCGTTACCACTCCCAACCACCCTGAGAGTTCTGGTTTGCAGATGAGAAAACAGAGGACTTCAGGGGATGAGTGACTTACAAATGGCAAAGCAAAGATGTCACAGTCTATTGCTAGCTACTATGATATGGTGCTCCCCAAAGTTAAACACCCTTAGGCTCTAAATTCAATTCTTTATAGAGTCGATTGTGAAAGCTTATTCCACAGTACCACAATCCTACAGTCTGATTTGATTCATGATACTTCCATAGATATTCATATGTTCACTACATAGCATCTACACCTTATGCGTTTCACCAACACACTTCTAAAAGCCTGCATGAAAGTGATCCTTTTAACTGATCTGCTGGTTCCACGACTCAGTGAACGGATTCAAAGGAAAATTATAGTTCAACATTTCTACTGTTCTGTCTTTAATGAACCCTCACGTTTTGAGTAGCACAGCATAAAAACTGACAGGGCAAGTTTCTCGGCAAAAGTCCCCAGCTATTTAAGCAAGTTAAAATTTGTCAAGGCTGAATCTAATTTTTCAGTTCACATAAGAATTTTTAAATGGCCCTCTCTTTATTGGAGTGACTTGTACTAGACACCCTGAGCACATCTGTCTGATACAGAAAACTTGAGAGAATGAGTAAATGTGAGAAAAATATAAAACCTTGGCAAGAAGGACGAACAATTTGTTATTCACGTATTGGTAGCCTCAAATGGGGCTTACATTCAAAGCTAAATGCACTATTAGCCTTGAAATAAGTGCCCAAATTGGCTGCTGTAATTTATTAATTGTGGCTGCAATAAAGATTAGCCACAGTGTATGTCACTAACAAAAAAAAAAAGAAAGGGCATGTATTCAATATCACTATGAAACATCTTAGCAGAGCTTTCTCCCCTATCTCATTATTTTTCCCATCTCCTACTGAATTATTTAATTGCCATATCCAAACAGCAAACATGACTGAGCTGAAATACTACTGAGATTTTCCCTTCTCCCTCTGCTATAAAAATTAACAAGATCACAACAATAATAACAACACAAAAAGGTATTTATTCACATATACAACTTAATATCTCCTTTTGAGTTGAAATTCTTCAAAGTAACATGGCACCATATTGACCTCCCTTCACATGCTAACAGGACACTGGACCATAACACACACGTACCAGCCAAACCCTGAAACCAGGCACTGCCTGACCATGTGCTTCATTTTCCGACTGGATCAGCCAATGTGTAGATGCCAGGAGTCATGTAAAAACTAGTTCATTATAAATAATTTACCCTGTCCCTACAAAAGGCCTGCATTCTCATACTGTACTCCAGTCTTCCCTGAACCTACTTCTATATTTTGTTGGAAATGTGGATGGGCACACACACATGTGCACACACTCACATTTTGGGGCACTGAATTAGAGTTCATGTTCTCCTCCTGTACTCTAAGAACCTAGGATTCTACTGGTCTTCAACTCTGTATTCAAAAAGAGGTCACAGGTGCTGTTCTTAGGCCTCTGACCTAGGAGACAAGGTCAAAAGACACCTGCCTCTGAAACTGAAGGTAATCCAGGAAAGTGGTATCAAATTCAAGAGACTATCACACCATGTAGAAATGGTCCCAGGTTATTACCCATCTATGAAAAGATTTTCTAATCTTGTGGCTGATACCAGTAGTCTCCCTCCTAAACTTCCTTTAGGGCCAAGACTATTTCCATGAAAAGAAAGCCATCAATTTAAATACTAACTAAGGGGAGACGGGCTATAATCTTGAAAATTATAACCTGTCTTTCACGGGGGAAATGCTGTAATTATAAAATGAACTGGCAATTGATCAGGAAAATTGAACAAAAATCACAGTAGAATGAAAAACTGCTTCTCTCCGGAAGGGATGGCGAGGGTCTTCAGTTTCAACTGGCCTTTTCACTTTGAGCTGGACTGTGGTAATGGTAGAACTTACCTAAAATTATTCTATATTAAGGCAAAGAGCTGAGCCAAGCCTGAACTTTGTTCCATATACCAATTTAAAGAGCCTCTGTATTATATCTCCAGCTCCTTTCCTCTTCTTCAAGAATGAAACAATGTTGCTTCTAAGTCCTACACTTCACATAGTACCTTATCTCATGAGAGTATAACCAGAAGCAAAGGCTTGGCAATCGCTTTCAGAAATTAGGTTTAAGAAGTTTTGAGAGAATGAATTCTTTCCATAGACTCAACCTGTCTCTCTCGGACAGGATCTGTTCAAAGCCTCAGAGCCCTTTTGTTCCCAGGGAGGCCTAATTAATCCACTCCAGGTCTAGAGTCAAGCTGCCGGTTTATTAAAAGAGACACCTATTAGGGTGTCTATTGCAGATGTGCTTCACGGAAGTTTCAAAGCCTTCCAGCCACCACCAAAGGGGAGGGAAGGAGAGAAAGAAAGGAGACAAGAAAGTGAACAGAGGAGACACTTTGGTGGTCTTGTTTCCCAACTTACCCCAAAACCACATACATTAACTACAAAATTTAGAAAAATCAATTTTGATGTCAAAAGCTTACAGAATTACAAATAAAAGAGATATTCAAGAATCTGATGTATTATTAAATAATTTGAAAAGTAGATCTTTCTCCTTCTTTTCCTCTTTTCATCCCACTATTTCTCAAGCCCAAACTGGAGGTAAATACTATGTTTTGGTTTGCTCCTTCTACAGCTATAGACTTGGAATGTTTTTGAAGCTGCAGTGAAGAGATCTCTGGAGCAGAGGGAAGGAGATCCGGGTTCTTGGCCTTCTCTACCCGTTCTAGGCTGTGGGTCCTCGGGCACACCATTAACTCCATTAACTGCTCTGGGCCTATTTCCTCATCAGTGAAATGAGGTAGAAGACAAAGTCATTTCCAAGGTCCCTTTCAGATTTAAGATTGTGTGACTCTATGAGTAAGACAATCCTCTTTTAAGCTTCACATCTGACTCATTTGGTTTCCAGTGCCTGGAACATAATAGGCCCTCAAGAAATACTTTATATGAAAGCCTCTGCAAAATTAACAAAACTCCCTGGGAAGGGGGGGCGGTTTGCACACAGTGTGATGTTAGTTTTACAGATTGAAATGGTTATAAACAAACAGAAAAAAGAATTTGCATTAAGGCAAATAATAATTAAAACTCAAATGATTCACTTCCTTTTTTTAAAAAAATACTTCAGTGCCTACTCTGTACACACTGATTAATGTATTCTGGAAAATACAAGGACTTTAATGAGGTATCTAAGTGATATGTCGAAGCTGTAATATAGGTCCACGGCTAGGAAGACCCCTGAAACAGCTGGGCCAGCTCAACCTATGTGAATGGGAGGTTCTGGTCACCACACAAGGGACCGACAGTCCACCATATCGGGAGACTCCTCCTGAGGAGGGAAATGAGCAATGTCTTGGTCTAACGTAGGGAAGCACTTTCTTAGCTTTCAGGGCCAGGACTGAGTTACAGGGGGCGTGAGCTGCACTCAGCATGTGGAAGCACACCGGGTGCTAGGTGGGATGGCTGTCCGTCTGTCACACCCAAGAATGGCACTTGGAGTAACAAGTGTTCTCTCTTTTACATGGTCTTTCCCTAAACCTCAAATAAAGCTTAAATCTAGTGTGCTAAGGGGAATTACTTCTGGAGAAGCAGTGAAGAGAGCAAACCTTCCCCTGAACTCAGAGAAAGGTGTCAGTGGTTGACCCACCATCTCATAAGGGTCTGTGGCCATAAGGCCACAAACAGAGTAAAGGAAGTTAAAAGATTCTGTCCAGAGCACATGTGACAACTCTCAGAGATAAAACTGGGGAAGATTCGGAAGGAGGTGACATTTAAGCAAGTAAACTAGACACAAGAACATGAACTATAACCTGAAATTTTAATCACAGGCTGGGGAGAAGTAGAAAACTAGGATTATTTTTCAGCCTGAAAGACTGTTTCCTTCATTAAACAACAGGTAATGAACATTTGTCAAAATCAAGCCCTGTGGGGTAAGCAGCACAAGATACCCAAGACTGCTCTCCGGAGCAGGTGAACGGCCCGCAGAGTGGGGTGCGTTGTGCTTGTGACTCCCACCTGCCTGCACGCAGAGCAGGCAAGCTTATTTCATCAAATCAGCAACACGAGGGGATCAGAAAACACAGTGGGAACGTGAAGAGTGAGAGAAACAGTAATGTCAAAAAGCAAACCTAGCGTTTCAGCATCACAACATTAGACCACGGACATGCACCAAACGACTCTCTGGTCAGGCCTTAACTCTACTGACAATGGGCAGTAAAAGCCAAAGAATTCCTCAGTGATTTTTGCCTTTGACACAGCATCAAACCCCCAATGTGTACAGATGCTCAGATTCCAAGATTCACTCAGCTTCCGAACCCCCACCTGGTCCAGTGACATACTGCAGGGTTTGATCACTTGATTTCTTCACATTCATACTCCTAAATTTTAACCTTACTATTGTTTAGAGGGTTTAACAGACCATGTCTACACTGATGATGGACTATGAGAATTTATTACTTTTTAAAAATGAAAACCAGGAGAAAAGATTTAACAATTTTGCAAGCCTCAATGAGGACAAATCTGAACACCGTGGAAACATTTAGTACTGGTTATGCCAGGTAAATGAGAAGGTGTGTGTTAACAGTGCTTGTGTTCCTACAGCTGCACCCAAAAGTCATCACACAAGGAAACCAAGTTAATTAAAGTCTTTTCATCCTCAGGAGGCCCCAGGGGCATTGGTCTTCAAGCAGGAGAGCTGCTGCCCCTGGACTGAGGCCTTCAGTTACAGCACATGACAGATGGTATGATGTGGTAAGGCGTTAAGTTGAACAGAGACCCACTGAGAGGTTAAAGCGGAATTTACACAATTACACAGACTCAAAAATTCTGCGATTTAATGCAGTGTTGAATGAATGATACTTGTACTGGTTTGGAAAAAATCCTTATTTTCTACTTTTTCCAATTAATTATTATTTCTTAAAATCTGTGAAAAGTAACAGGTGCTCTGATCAGCTTTGTTGGATTATGGCAATTCTATTTGCTGTCCAGTCAAGGACTTCCAAAGCAACTATAAGGTACTTTAATCACATAACCCATACAAATTGGAAAATTCAGACATTGAATTTGTTTTTCCAACCAAATCCCAGTAAGTGGAAATATGAAATAGAAAAATGAATTGGACAGTTAATTGAATCATGGGCAAGACAGAGCATTTGGAAATTTTTTAAACAGTCCCTTCCTGACAAATGGTTAGTGGGTAACAAAAAGCACATTTAGGACATGGTGCCATAAATTTTCTTACCCTCTCTGGTTCCTTAGAAGCATCTCTATGGCATCAAGAAATGCTTGTTGGAGCTAACTGCCCTGTGTCTGTGCTTGCTTGGGATTCTGAACCATCCTGGAGTGACCTGAATGATACTCAGTCATGGAGCCCATTCAACCAGTGGACCTCTGGACACAGCCAAACCTGGGGGCCAGGCTTTTATGGTTTCACTGTTGCACCTAAGTAGCTCCATTTGATTTGCCCCAATCTGGATAGAAACCTCTCTCCAGTGTGGCCGATTCACTGGCATTTTCCCTGGAGGTATTAGTTCTGTGTGGATTTAACTGGGTCCATAAACACTAAGTCTCCCTCACCATTGGATCAGCAATATTTAGGGGCTAAATGGAGTGAGGTGGAGTTTCATATGCATAGAGAAACACAGCAGGTTCCTCGTAAGTCACACCTGCAAGGTAAACCCTCTATAGCTTTTCCAGTGATGCACTAGACTCCTCACCCAATCGGGGTTTCTTGGGGGAAAACAAATCAAACTACGCCATAAAACAGCTTGAACATTTTACAAAAGGAGCAGCAAACTTGTATTACGAAATATGGTCTCAAATTTCAGATCATGTCTGACTTATTTTCCTAAAACCAAATCAGACTAGATTAGAATGGTGCCCAAACAAGAGAAAACATTTCTAATTGGATGGTCATTAGGAAATACATTGTGTGCTAATCAGTCAGACCGAATGAGTCCACAGAACACAGAAGCAACGTGACTAAGATGTGGTGAGCACAATTTCCTTCACTGCATGTGACTGGGATATTTTTCTTTATTTTCTCTTTTAAAATTCATGTCCAAGAAATAAACAGCACCCATGATAGTAAACTGGCTACAGGAAGTTGCTGGTGTTCTCTAATGGGCCAACAGTAGTAAGAAGGGAGTAGCAGTATTAGTAATTCTGCTGGGCATACATGAAAATAGGGTAGCATGTAAACATTTGCCAAACATATATATCAAGATGCTTAAAAGATGGTCTTCTCAGAAGATCTTTTCTTCTATTTTACTCATAATGAAATTTTCTTATATTTTAGATGATCAAGACTTAAGAGCTTGAAAAAAATTACTGAGGAAATAGTCAAATGGAAAAACACTGAGTGCTACAATGATCTAAGCCTACTGTTGAAGGGAAGCATGAAAAAGCCAGCATGAGTGGAAAAGGCTTCTATCTATACATGAAGAGAGAGGAATTGAACTTAAGGGTTCAGTCACTGGGGTCAGACGTCAACCAATCCTGTATCTTGCTTTTTCAGGTCGCTGGCTCTGTCTCACTGCAGCACCATGCGGCGAGGGGAAATGCTACCCTGTGGTTTCAAAAAAAGAAGAGAGAACAGGGCTGTGCTAGTCGTGCATACCCGCATGCGTATGAGAGTGTCTGTGTGTGTGTGTTGACAGGGGGTCCTTTATATGTGACTATAAATTCTCATGATGAAGTCATGGCAGAGGTGAGCTTTGTTGATTTTGATGGTGTAGTCATAAAGGCATCAAATAAGCCATGGGGGAAAACACTTAGGTATAGAGATTTCATTAAAATGCCTTTTTTGATGCCTTACTAAATGCAAAAAAAGTTACATCTGTTACTTTAACATCTGTTAATTTCCTTAATTCACCTACAACTGTATGTGTTGGGGACAGGAATTAGGGAGGCAATTCTGCTTTTTCAATTGAGATTTTTGTGTGTCACTTCTCTCCATGAATCTTAGATAGGAAGGGGCACTGGAAGTTGTCTGGTCTAAGATTGCATCTGAGGGGCTGATGGTTTCCATAAATGCACCTACAGTTTCTGCTGGAATCCTCCTACAGAACACATATCACAAGGTTGACAGCAATAATTTAAAACATTTGTTTTCTGTTTGCTTAAAAATCAGACCTCCCATAACTTCTACCTTAGTTTTACTTTCTATACCTTAAACAATGTATGTTAAGACATTCAATGCCAACTTTTCCAACTAACTGGAAGTAGCTATCCTCTCCCCTCCAAATCTAGAAGGGGACAAGTGGAAATTTTTTTATTTAACACGTTCTATTTCTCTAATCATTCTTCATAAGAGGTTTCCAGATCACTCACCATGCTGTAACTCTCTGCTGAAAAAGCTCAAGAGTTCAGTTATTCCATTAAATAGCTACCACTTATTAAGAATGTTATGTTGCAGAAAGGGTTTAAATTAAGCACCTGCTTTAATCTTCACAATAATGGCTTTTTGAGGCAAGTATTTTCACCCCCATTTTTCTGGTCAGGAAACCAAGGTTCAGAAAGCTAAAGTTCCTTGAAATCACATGGGTTACAAATAGATAAATCTGTTTTCGCACCTGGGTCTGGTGGCTCCAAAGAGCGCTTTCCCGTATGAACTCATGAACAAGACGCAGGGGATGGGATCTCTCCGGCCCAGGATCTGGGCACTGGCCACATTCAGGGAAACCACACGCTGCTTTTCCACAGAAGCCACTGTGACCGCATGGAAGTTTCTGACAGCTACACCACACCGCTGGTTAACGCTGAGTTTGTAATCGACTTGAACCCAAAGATTACTTTCACCCAAGCTGTCATTAAGTCTGACCACCCCTTCCCCCAACACATTTACAGAGTGAAGTCTGGCCTCCCGTCCTGCTAAACATTATCCTGCTACTTTGTTTCCATGTCACACACTGTCCACTTCATGAGAAACCCAGATTTTGGCACATGGGCTCTTAGTCACTTAAAAATACTGTTCAGCGATTTGTTATGCGTGTGCCTTCATCCAAGACGTTGATAAAAACTCTGTGTAGAGGAGAGCGAAACCGAAGGACACCTTCCCTAGGGCAATGTTTTTCAACCACCATTTACCTACTATACCCCATGTGCCCTGCCAGCCAAGGTTTTATGTTCCACAGTTTGTATCTAAAGTCCACAGGCACTTTGAATATGCGTTTTTAGCTATATCTTGTTGCCACCTTGAGAACCATATAGCTGATTCACAATCCATTTTTCTTATTCAACCAGTCATTACCATGCCCAAATTTCTCTATTTTCTCCACAGGTATGCTAGTCAGTAGTGACCACATTTTCTTCAACTACCAATGTCTGTTGTAAAACTGAAAATACTCTGCTGGCCAAGGATTTTGTGTCGCAGAAAAAGATTCTTCTATCAACTTTAGGGTGCCTGGGTGGCTCAGTCAGTTAAGCGTCTGCCTTTGGCTCAGGTCATGATTCCAGGGTCCTGGGATTGAGCCCTGTGTGGGGCTCCCTGCTCAGCGAGGAGTCTGCTTCTCCCTCTCCCTCTGCCCCCTGCTCCTGCTTGTGCGCTTTCTCTCTAATAAATAAAATCTTAAAAAAAAAAAAAAGAATCTGTAAACTTTATAAAAAATTATTATAAAAGAAAATAACTGACCAAAATTGCCATGTCACTCAAAATGTTCACAGTGACATTAAAAGTAACACTGAATTATATCCAAAGTTAATTACAACATAAAAATCCTGAACTCTACAAAAAACACAGATTGTATCTATTACATATTTGAAGCATGGGATATAAATTAAGTTTAACATGATCAACATTTACATGTACCTCAGTCAGCCCTGAGGCATTTATTCCATCCACACAAAACACTATAAACTTTCTTCTAGATTCTTTTTAGAAAACTCTGGTAGCCATGACTAGATGACTGCAGGTAATCCTATTTATTCCATTAATAATACAATCAACAGAAAGACTCTCCTCAAAATTAAGAAAAAAGCTTCACTTAGATCAATTTTTCAGAAAGTGGATCCACCCTGGAAAAATACAATCTCTCTCATGGTTACAAAAGTCCTTTAAGCTTCAGAGTAAAACCCAGGTAGGAGTACATTTTCGGATCTCCCAATTTCCAGAATAAATCTCTAAATCAGTAATTGGACACTTTGAACTCAGAAATCAGCCAAAATCAAAGCCAAAAAAATGTAAAAGATGGATCTGTGCATGGCACACCTTAGGCAGGACCCTCAGAACATGCCTTGCCCTCCCTGCAGCAGCCCATCAGTATTTGTCAGGTGACAGGGTGACAAAAATTCTATCGATTAATATAGGATACGGTTAACTTTTAAGAATTTCTTTTCAAAAAATCCTTTTTTCCTCTATGTTCCTGCAAATCTAAAATTAGTAAACCAACCCCATCCCCACCATAAATGACATTATCAACACGAAATGGATTTGAATCTCATGACCCAAGAAAAGGACTGGGTGCAGAACTGCATTATGTCACATAGAACAGGAATGATAAGGGGTTGTAGACAGAGAAAGCAGAGAGGGGTGAATGAGGAACATGGGAAATCAGGCGGGCTTGGTGCTGACGGGGTCTTCGGAGGACTAGAAAGCAGGACAACACATAAACACTGCCTGTGGCACCCGGGAGAGCCACGCAGCACACAGAGCAGAAGAGGTGAACTGTGTAGACATGTGATGGGAGGGGCTGGTGGGAAGGGCTGCGTGATGTCCCCGCGTGATGAAGGGCAGGCAGCTGAAGCAGGAGGAATAAGCTCTTGCAATGAAAACGTTCAATCTGAAGCTGAATCACCTTGCTGAAAGAGCAAGCTGCCCCCTCTGAGCTGTGGGGAGAAGGCGCCGTGGCTCCTGCACACCCAGACCCACTCTTGTGGTTTCAGTTCACGCCCTGTGTGTGTGTTCTCCGTGACATGTGGAGAATCCACCCGTCTCCACTGCTATGGACAGGTTCGTGTTGTTCTCATTTGCTAACTTGGTCTTGCCAAGCATTTCTGACAAAAGTCATTCAACTGCTCCTTCTCTGAGAGGAATTTTAGTTTTCTTTACAAAAAGAACAAAGGATAGTAGACCCCTTTACACTCAGGCTGCAATGCCCACCGTGATGTACATTTAAAAAATTACTCTAAGAGGAGGACATTCACCGTTCAAATGATCCTACCAATCTACCAATGCTATGTACAGAAATTTACAAGTTCATACCAACTAAAAGTTGCAATGATTCAAATACAAAAGATATTAAATAATTTAAAATAGAAAGAGTAAAATTATTTGAATAGAAAAAGTAAAACTACTCAAGTAGAAAAAGTAAATTCATTTAAATGATAGTTCATAAGATATTGAAGAAAAGCCTGATTTTTAAGGCCCCCAGTTTTTTTTTCCTACCATGGAAAGTGTTAGAGATTTTTTTTTTAAATTAAGATCACATTTTTCTTTTGATTGTAACATTTTGGAGACATTATAAGTACTTTTAGTAATTTGATCTCCTGTTAGAGACTTTGGAAAGAATTTTGTATTTAGAAACTGGGTCTGAATAACTTTCCAGAGTTCTGAAAACAAGAACGCATCTTGTATGTCTCATACCAACATTCTCCAGTTCTCAATACCTGGGACAAAAAAGATTTTTAAATATGCACTCACCTCCACGTCACAGGTATATTCTGATCCATCCAGAAGTATCACTTTGCACTGCATGCTTTTAGGCTTTTTGACAATCTTTAATGGAGATCGAGATAGTTTACTGCTAGATGATTTCTGAGAAAGTTTATCGTCTTCCAATTGCTGATATTCGAGCTGTTTTGCAGCCCCAGCAGCGAACTCCCGTTCCTTGTCAGTGACCTGTGAAGAGCAAACAATGAACAGTTTTCACTGCAAGACAGGAAATAAATATTGCATTGCTCAGGCAAGAGCAAAACCCTTCAGACATAGGCTTTCCTATTTCCCAGAGCAGGAGAGATGTCTGCATCAGGAGACTGAATGGACAAGTATGCATACATGGATATTTATAATGCTAATGGTTTCACCTAAACAACTTCTGCCATTTAAATGTACCAACGGGGCTGCATTTCAGTTTGACTTGAGGGTTTAATTTAGAAGCACGGAGTTAGCAAATGCCAAGACTTCACTAAACAAAGGAGGATACAAATGGACTCCTGACATTTGTAAAATGTAAAAGGCGTTAGACAGTACAGGTCTTTAAAATAAATCATTTAGATTTTATCTACTGTACTCTATTTTCTTCATTCACTGGATCCTTCTATATTCTATGACCCACAACACCCCATATACGTATAAGGTATCTTACAAACTTTAAGGCCTAGAGAGCTTCAAGTATTAATCTTCTCAGTAATTTTACAACTGTTACAGCTCTAAATCAATTCAATGAAGCCAGGAGCACTGAAATTCATCACAAAGTAATCCCCTTAATCTGTTTCCCCCCTCACTGTAATGAGCCAGTGTAAGAGCAGATCACATCTGTCCAAAAGCTTTAATCTGCTTTCAAAGCACAACAATGTAGTCCAAGCTAGACTCAGAACTGCAGAATATGTCCTGAGGAACAGTTAATTCTCCCTTGAATCAATAAATACCCTTGGAAATCTCTCTGTGCAACTATTCTCTTTACACCCCCCTGGCTTTATATATGTGTGTGTTTACATACATATATTTCATTGAAGTACAGTTGACACGATATTACAAATAGTTTCACCTGTACAAAATAGTGATTAAACAACTCAATACATTATGCTGTGCTCACCGCAAGCGTAGCTAGCATCTGTCACCATACCCTCTTCTGTTAAATGACCACCAATGGTATTAATGTGCAAATTCAACTCATGGACCAGATTATCATTTCCACTAGTCTGCAAATGCACACTGACAGACCAAAGAAAGACATGTTGCAAAATTCAGTTTAGGCCCCTTGAGTGAGCATGAAATTTCTTCTCTCACAAACATACTATCTTCCTAGTAGCTAAAAGCACATGACCTTGACAATAAAGGTTTATTTAGATTTATCCCTTCAACTTTCCTTTCTTATTAATGGCTACAATTTTATGACACTCTAATCACAAAGTTATCTTCTGGTATATTTATTTTGGATTTTAGGTATGAATTTCTGCTTTTATAAAGTCATTTTCTATCTGGTTTTCCCTCCAAATTATAAATACAGTCCTTTCCTCCACTACTTTACACAGGAATTCAGGGCAAAGTTGTGAGACATTCTGCAGAATAAAAAGACCAATTTGCTGAGTGAAGAGACCATGAAAAAATTGAAAAAACAACTTCAAAGGCCAAAATAGTTGAGAAGGCTAGAGGTAGCTAAAACAAGTAAATAAAAGAAAACCTGCTCTGGCAACTTGGTCCAACTTTTTTTTTTTTTGACTATTAGTTTTTCATATCAAAGTATTAAAATGGTGCTGCAAAAAAGTCAAACAATTCTGGTCTTAAGCTAGTTGAAGAAGTTTAGTAACCTTGGAATTTTTTTTAAGATTTCTTTATTTTACTGAGAGAGAAAGAGAGAGGGAGCGTGCATGAGCAAGCATGGGGAGAGGGGCAGAAGGAGAGAGAGAATCTCAAGCGGATTCCCCACTGAGGGCAGAACAAGACACAGGGCTCAATCTCAGGACCCTGAGATCATGACCTGAGCCGAAATCTAGAGTCGGCCGCCTACCTGAGCTACCCAGGCACCCTGGTAACCTTGGAATTTTATATCATATATTTGTAAGTGCTTATAACTCTTTAGCTCTTTTTTTTTTTAAGATTTATTTATATTAGGGAGAGAGAGTACAAGTGGGGGTAAGGGCAGGAGAGGGGGAGAGAGAATCTCAAGCCCCAAGCCTGGAGGGGTGGGGGCTCGATCTCAGGACCCTAAAATCATGACCTGAGCCAAAACCAAGAGTCAGATGCTTAACCAACTACAGTGCGGTGCCCTAAGACTTTTGCACTTTTAATTCACATTTTCATTTCATTACAGGCAAAGTCAACAGAAGCTACGTTTTTATTTAAATCTCACTACCTGGAATCAACTTTTTCTCTGTATTGAGGAAGATGAAATTTCATTTTTCCTCTAATAAAATAAAAGTATCTGTATGAGACTAAGCTTTCTGGGCTACTTAGAGGTCAACTCCAGACACCCCTGAGACCACCAGTGTTCAAAGGGAGGTGTTGTTTCCAAAACATTTAAAGCACGAACCCATCAATGAGCCTCTCATGCACATATTTTCAACAACTTCAGAAGAGCAGACCAAGGACCTCAAATGAAACATCCATTGTAGTCACATATAATTCATTACAATTTAAAAATATCAGTATCGGGGCACCTGGGTGGCTCAGTCGTTAAGCGTCTGCCTTCGGCTCAGGTCATGATCCCAGGGTCCTGGGATCAAGTCCCGCATCGGGCTCCCTGCTCTGCGGGAAGCCTGCTTCTCCCTCTCCCACTCCCCCTGCTTGTGTTCCTGCTCTCACTGTGTCTCTCTCTGTCAAATAAATAAATAAAATCTTTAAAAAAAAAATCAGTATCAACCCTTTTGGTAAATCCTCTGTTTCACTGAATCCTCATGACAGCTCTGGGAGGTAGGTATCTAGGTCTCCTTACCCTCATTTACACATGGGAGAGAAAAGGACAAAGGGTACAGTCTCCACAAATTTCCTCCATAAAACTAGTACCCTGGAATTCAAATCCAGCCAAGCCCATGTTTTCATCGTCATGGACTACTAAAATGTACTTCATTTCACCTCCAACATAACTGGGCTCCTAGCCTGAATCAAGGAGACAAGAGCAGAAGAACCTGAGAAAACGATCTTTTCTGATCTCTTCATCTTGTGAACAAGGAAGCTGAGGCTCAGAGGCTGAATGTGTTCTTGGAGATCCCTAAAATATCTAGGGAAGAGGCAGGATTAAATAGTTCTCCTGGTTCCGCAGCCAGTTACCTTTCCCTCAAAGGGCTTTAGTATCATTTCTCTCATTTTGTTTCAGACATCTGATTTCCAGAAGATAAAACACATGTATCACGTCTCGGCCCAGAAACTCTTTCTTCTGTACAATTATCTCCCACTCTCACATTTATTTCATTTCAGAGTTAAGAGGAAAGAACGGGGGAAAAAAAAATCCAGTCTAGTAATTTTAAATTGCTGAAGGTTTAAAAACAATCAAAACACCACAATCCTCACATCTCCAAAAAAATAAACGGTGAAGGAAAACCATGATGACAACAATGGCCCCTTAGATTTTGTTTAATAAGCTGGAAGGATAACCTCCAGCTCCCCATCATGAAACATTTTATATCAGACACAGCATCTATTTACAGAACATGAAAATAAATGTTATTTTTAATACTGCTTAAAAGCAGAACATAAATACCATGGGAAAAGAAATAATCAGGTTGTAAACATAGTTTAATGTTATAATAATGTGTTGTGCCTTCCAAAGAATTTCACTAACATGCTGATTTCGTGTCTCTTCTCTCAACATCCTGTACAATTTCTAGCTTGACACATATACTTCCAACCTAGAAAAAGGTCAATCGTTTGCAGGGACTGCCAGATCTGCTTACCATAGCATGAGTTGGTACCCTAACACATATTGATTTCAGTTCGAAGTTTCAAGCCAAAATAATTTAAACATGGATTCATTCAAAGCCCAAGTATAAACCATGCTTTATATTTTGTATGAAAACTTTTAAAAGAAACAGTCACATTACATGTGACAACTTAAGTATGTCTAGATAATGCAGCTGAACATACACGCACATCAGGGAGGGAAAGAGACCCACCTGAACATTCGCTAAAAGTAGCTGGCAACATTAGGATCAGAGTGACCCCTGGGAAGAATCAAAAGAGCTCTAACCCCTAAGCATGAATAAAAGTTAGCCTAATTAAAGCCACTGGTGTGGTGTCTAGCATTCCTGTAAACCCAGTAAAACCAATAACCTGCAGTACAGATTTCAGGGTGGGTGTAAGTGCTTTAATCAAATGAGGGAGTTACCAAGCAAGGTTGTGGAATGTCATTCACTGAAAGTCTTAAAATAGCGTAAATTTCCATCTGCCTGGGACCAAGAGGGGTAAACAGATGACCCCTCATAGTTTCCTCTAGTGCTAAGAGACCAAGGTCAGCCCCGACCCTGGAAAAGGTCAGTAAACATTCCTGAATTGGGTTTCTGGGTGATGCTAGCAGGTGCGGGGGAGCCGGTGGCGGCCTGGGTCCTGGGGCTCACCTCCTTCCTCACAGGGGTGCTGTGCGCCGCGGCCTCGAACTGCTCTAGGGCCTGGTGCTGCTCCTCGCCGCTGGGTTCAGGCCCTGGGCCCTGCGGCGCCCCCGCGTGCCCCTGCGCCCCCGCCGCCTCCTGGGGCTCGGCCTCCTGCTCCGGCTTGGATTCCGAGTCTGAGCCAGATTCGGTCGTCATGGTTGATTGTTCTGCAAACAGAAAATGGCAAGGTCCCATCACTCGGTGTAATTACCTTCGCTAGGCACAAAAACTAGGATGCTACCTATGGTGAAAGGCTGCACAGAACCACAGTAAAAAAAAAAAAAAAAAAAAAAGGGGGAAACGTGCATGCAATCCAAATACGGTCCGACTGCACAGCCCTAATAGGCGACTTCCATTTACCACAAAGATGGTTCAAAGTGAACATTTAACTAGAAGCCAAAACTTATTTGTAATGATCACAGGTTTTATTCCTATTAGGTTTTTTGCCATAGATGGCCATAAAATGACATTAAAGTAACGGCCTAATAATTACATAACTTAGACACATTTAATTTCAGAAAAATGAATCTTCCGCATCAGCTGGATCTATATTTTAATCTCTGGGAAAGATGATCTAATAATGGAAGTGGATTTTTTTTTCTCCTTCCCTCTCTCTTCCTATCTCTACCCAGGGCCCCTGCTCCGCCTCTGGAACCCCTGAATCTATCCATTCTTCCATAAGCAAGAGCCCTTCCTCTGCTTTCTCAGAACCCTGTTAGCCCCTTTTGAGTGAACAGTGACAACTACATTAGAGGCTTCCTCGGTGACGTGGGACGGGTCCCACACTGGACAAGCCCTGGGCGGGGCTGGAGGGAGGCTGGGAGCCTCATCTCTCCCTCCTTCACCAGTGAAAAGTCACAGCTTCTTGCTGGCTTCCTCCTGTTTCCCCTGACAGTTGAAAGAGGAGTTTGTCTCGGCTCATAAGGGACTCACACAACAGAGTTTAATATATAATCTTCTCTTACACCTAAAAACACCTTCTAAAATAGAACCGCCACCTTGTAATGGTTTGCTAGTCAAGACATGTAAATATTTTGTGCCTTAGTTTCCACATCTGCCAAATAAGGGAATTGAACCTGACCATATCCAAAGAACTTAGTTTCTGGGGGTTCCTTTCTCCCCCTCCTAATGGGCATGCTGCTATGCTTAAAGCAGTTTTGTGCTCGAAACAGCAAAAGAGGAGCTGTGCCTGCTGCTACCATGGCATTTTAAGTAATTTCTTATCTTAGAGAGATGGTAAATTATCTCAAACCAAATATCCCAGCCTGTCCTATGATTTCCCTTCCTAATTCTAATTTTATGGTAAAAATACAAGGAACAAAGGGCTAGTGTAATACTCTAAGCAAATGATACGCCCGTTAATATAATACAGAATTATGCAAACTACTACTCCATAGTAAAATCACCATTTAGTTCTATCTTCACAGCACACGCTGGGAGTATGTTTAATAACTTGAAGAAGAGGGAACATACAAATACCAATCTATGTTATAAACTAAATGCTACATCCATGTTTCCTATCTAGGGTTCCTTTTTACAATCACCAGCTATTCTTTCTGTTGAATAAAAGACATATCAACTTGGCATATGCTCAGTTGCCCAAAGCATATGTAAATATCAAGACCAAACACTGAACAAGATAGTGATCCAAATAAAAGGAACACCTTTCCTTTTTTCCTTTTACATTTTAGATTTTTAAGCAAATCTTGAAAGTAAATACTATATTCTCTTTTGTATGATTTTACTAGAAAGTGTTAAGTCCAGAGAAAAGACAGAGAGGAGGAAAGGTGGTGTTATGGTGTAATCCAGAGCCTATAATCAAATTCGACCTTTTAAAGGGAGAGGGTCAATTTTTATTTTATTATGTTATGTTAATCACCATTTTTGGTGTTGTGTTCCATGATTCATTATTTGTGTATAACACCCAGTGCTCCATTCAATATGTGCCCTCTTTAATACCCATCACCAGGCTAACCCATACCAGGCTAACCCGCCCTCCCCTCTAGAACCCTCAGTTTGTTTCTCAGAGTCCATAGTCTCTCATGGTTCGTCTCCCCCTCCAATACCCCCCCTTCATTTTTCCCTTCCTACTATCTTCTTTTTTTTTTTAACATATAATGTATTATTTCAGAGGTACAGGTCTGTGATTCAACAGTCTTACACAATTCACAGCACTCACCATAGCACACACCCTCCCCAATGTCTATCACCCAGCCACCCCATCCCTCCCACCCCAACCCCCACTCCAGCAACCCTCAGTTTGTTTCCTGAGATTAAGAATTCCTCATATCAATGAGGTCATATGATACATGTCTTTCTCTGATTG
>NC_138381.1:49654551-49703713 GCF_054177405.1 Leptonychotes weddellii | reverse complement strand
TGAGTAATATTCCATTGTATATATGGACCACATCTTCTTTATCCATTCATCTGTTGAAGGGCATCTCGGCTCTTTCCACAGTTTGGCTATTGCGGACATTGCTGCTATGAACATTGGGGTGCATATGGCCCTTCTTTTCACTACATCTGTGTCTTTGGGGTAAATACCCAGTAGTGCAATTGCTGGGTCATAGGGTAGCCCTATTTTTAAATTTTTGAGGAACCTCCACACTGTTTTCCAAAGTGGCTGTACCAACTTAAAAGCAAGTTTCTTGGGGTGCCTGGGTGGCTCAGATGGTTAAGCGTCTGCCTTCAGCTCAGGTCATGATCCCAGGGCCCTGGGATCGAGCCCCACATCGGGCTCCTGGCTCAGCAGGGAGTCTGCGTCTCCCTCTCCCTCTGCCTCTCCCACTGCTCATGCTCTCTCTCTCTCTCTCTCTTTGTGTCTCAAATGAATAAATAAAATCTTTAAAAAAAAAACAAAAACAAGTTTTCTTGATTCAGTTTGCCGGATCATTTCAATTTTTATGTGATTGTTATTTACTACCATTTGCTAATACTACTCTCACTTTCTTTTTTAAACCACAAAACTTAAATAATCATCTTCGATTCAATGAACGGCAGTGACTAGCATTCTTTGGAGGCTAAATGAGTACTTAGAACGGCTGCAGTGAGGGTGACCTCCTGCCCTTCTAGCTTTTCCTAACTCTGCAGACCCAAGGAGACGGGCCGTCCGGTCTGGTTCTAGAACTAGGACCAGGCCTCCCTTCCTAACTGGGCTGAGCAGCCTCCTCCCCGCCCCCATTCACAGGAGTGGTGACTGACAGGCAAAGAGGATTAGTGCTGGCCTTTGCGGATTGTGAGCTCAGGCAGTATGAAAGCAGGATGCCCCCAATAGAGGGTGTCAGAAAGGAGTACCGACCTTTGACACGTGGAGCCAACCATACCCCAGAATGTGCTACATATGTGACAATTACACGGCAGAAAAAGTTGAAAGAAATGTATATAAAATCAAGATATTTAATGACTGAAAAGGCTTCCCCCCCACCTACTAGCTTCTAAGTACTAATCCAAATTACATGCTCACATGAAGATAAGACTGCTCTAAGTATCACTTACAGTGAGATCATCAATCTTATTTTTTCCAGAGGTTTATTCAAAGTTCATTATATGTCTTTCATACATTGTGAGATCATTTTAATTTATAAACTAATATTTACCAAACTAAAAAAATAAACTAGTATTTAACTGGTAAAATGATATTATCACATTTTACAATTACGTGAGTAGTTTATATAATAACGCTGATATCCTTCCTCATCCTGCTTCCAGCCTCGCCCTATTAATAGGCTAAAATAGTTGACAGAAGGGACACAGTTTCACTTCCTACCCTATTTGTTGAAAGCAGTGACAGTATGTTCTTACATTGTTTTGATCATTGATGCCTTCTAGATTTGAAAAGTTAGTGACCGTGCTGCACATATATACTCATTAAATTGATACTATTAAAACGTGTTTTCATTGTCAACATTTGCATTTGCTATGGCTGCTTATTTGACCACATGAATTATAAATCATGATTTGGGTTTTTGTTTGATTTTTTTTTTCCCCCAAGAATCAGCTTAGGAAAGAGATTAAGTACTTTCTCTCGCAGGAAGGAATTCTCAAAGTTCCACACCATTCAGAATTAGACCCTATGGCTATTTTACATGATTCAGATGTGTTTCTCTTTCAGACATTCCTCTTTCTTAGGTCTCCTTTCCTGCATTCGTTTTGCACACTTTGGCTTAGTGACCTGAATCCTTAGCAGATTAACAGCAGGAAATGTTGTCTGATAGTTCACTGCCAACATCTCATATGTGCGATGTGAAACTCTTTGTTAAAAAAATGAGCCCGATGTTTTTGCTGGCCAAGAAGAAGCATGCTTCACAGGAAAGCTATTATCTACCACAGTGCATGTCTCTGAGCACAAAAGTCTGATTTCAAATAGAGGCTGAAATTGCTTCAACAAATGAAGGCAGAAACAGATTGTGGCTGAGTGAAAAAGGGCTCTTTTTTCAAAAGTGGAGAGGCTTCCTGTTCAGGAAAGGGACTCTTGTCACCAGTGTGCTAAAAGTATCTGTGTACTGAATCTCAGTCAAAACATAGGACAGCTCTGTTGCATTTGAACAATTCATTCTGGTCTTGCCAGGACTATATGCAATGTGTATGATTATATATAACTATCTTATGTTTCGGCCTAGCATACACCAAAATATGCCAGTATACCCAATATATATTAACCATTTTGTGTGTGTTTGTATGTGATTATTGAATGTTCGCTCAGCTTATGGATAATGATACTGTTTTTCAACAATTTCTCAGTTTTACCTGTATGATGAGATTTATTTTTCATAAGGCAAATGGGATGATTTCACTGCAGAAGGAATAGGCTTTCAACAGTATGTCAGTCTCTACACTAAATGTCAGCATGAGAAACCCCAGATGTACTGGGCTCCCTATCAAAAGGGTCAACTCATGGTCACCAGCATTCATTGACTATTGCTTTCCATGAGCTAGGCAATATGCTTTCCTATGTTCTGTCTTAAGTATCAGTATTATTTCCATTTTATGATGAAGGCAGTGAAGCTCAGAAAGGTTAATGTAACTTGTCTAACCTTGCAGAGCCAGCCTCTGTAGAACCAGGGTCCAGCCTCAGGGCTGACTTAATAATATTCCTCACTTAGAACAGAATGGCAAGAAAAGAAACTCGAATAGGTTAGGGATGCCCCCACATTAAAGATGTTTCAATAATGCCAGATGAATTCCAGTCTCTGGACAACCAAGACAGGGAAGGAAATCACTATTTTGTTTAAAAACTTACCAAGACCAGGAAGGAGTTTCATATTCATATTTTAACAGAACACTGCAGGTCATCATTGCTAACTTAACTGAGCAAGAATGTGGCAGAATAATTACTGATGGGGTGATTGTGATACAGTAATTGAGAAACGTTGGTTTGAACGAGATGACCATCATGGCTTGCTGAGAAAGCTGACTGCTTGTGGATTTAAAGAAAGGCTGGCAATATATGCAGCATCCGGACAGAAGAAATTCTGTGTCAGCCCTCTCTGAGAATACTGCCTGAATCACATGTGGGATCAGTACAAAGGCTGGAAGATCCCATTAAGTCCTGCTCTGAGGGAATTGATTCTGGCAGTAGCAATGTGGATAATACTTACTAATTACTAAACTGGGCATTGAATGTACTGTAAGCCAGGAAGCCCAAAAAGGAAGTAGATGCACATAAGGCAGCTGGTGTCATCTCTTGGTTCTTAGACCTTCCCAGCCACACATCTCTCGAGAGGGTTTATAGACCGTTGTCACTGACCAGACACCATAATCTTTTATTCCTACATTGACTGCAGCCCTTCGTATTTTCCAGGTATGGATTAAAAAAAAAAAAAAAAAATCCATTCTCCACTTAAATTTCAGGGCAGACAGTGTTAGAGTGTTTTTCTATCAAGAGTTCAAAAGAAAAAAAGGAAAACCCAGGAAAAGCTGACTTACGTAGAGTCCAGGTGTCTGATTTGGGCTCAAGACCTGGCCTAGCTGGATGAGCATTTTAGATGGTCCTGAACCTCAGGTAAATTGTGATGCAGTCAGTTAGAAATAAAAAAAATTCTAATTGACCTTTGGAAGGAAGGGAAATAGAAAAGCATTCAGTGCAGAAAAATGCAATTAGGGAAGGAAGCATGAAAAAAAAATGGGATTTTGCTTCATGGTTAATCCAAGATAATGTGAGGGAAAATTATTCAAATCATGCCATTAGCACTTACCAGGCACATATGTTGAATGCCTGCTGTATCGGGGAACAGTGTTATCAGGAGCATTAAAAAGATGGACAGTTTGCTGTCTTTGGGAGCGGAAATACAAGTTCACAACATGTAACAATACATGGAAGAATTTAATTTCCAAAAGAAAATTAGTGGTCTATTTGAGGAAGATGTATGGTAGAAAGAATAAAGTACTTCTAGCATTGACACACCTTCAAATTTCAAAATAGCTAAAATGAGGTACAAAAGTGTCAGTTTTCCTAAAAGTTCTCAATATCAGACATTTTCCCTTATGTTAACACAAGTGGTTTTAAGCCTAAGCCGATACAAGAGGGCCCCCCCCGCTATTTTTCAGTGCGGTAGTTTAAAGAAATGCATATATTGGGACGCCTGGGTGGCTCAGTCGGTTAAGCGTCTGCCTTCAGCTCGGGTCACGATCCCAGGATCCTGGGATCGAGTCCCCGCATCGGGCTCCCTGCTCCGCAGGGAGCCTGCTTCTCCCTCTGCCTCTCTCTCTCTCATGAATAAATAAATAAAATCTTAAAAAAAAAAAAGAAATGCGTATATAAATTCTGAGGAGACTTAAAGTACATGCACACCCTGGTGCCGGCTTGGTCCCCGTCCCCTTCCTGAGAAAGAGGGACTGATGATGAGCTCCTGTTCTCAGGCAAAGCAACTCGCCCTGCCTCATTTTCTTCATGATTGTGCGGCTTCGGAGAGGTAATAACTATAACCATCTTCCCGAGTGAGGAGATTATATTTGACTTCACCAATTTCTCTAATTTCAGCATTTAGCCTTTGCTGGAGGAGAGCTTCACTCGGGCTGATTCATAACTTTGTGAGACTGAAGCAAAAAACAAATCCTATTGTTAAGTCTCGTGCGAGACTTAGTCTGTGCTACCTGCTTGGGCGCACGTGGTCTCAAGCACAGGTTAAGAACTGCCTTCTGGAGACCGGAGCATCACGGCCGTGCTCATTTCAGGGAACACGTGCAGAAGTAGCTGTTTGCAGGTCACCTGAAGGTCATGTGTGAGAACCTCCTCCCTTGGCCTTCCCCAGGGCTCAGGGCTGTGTGTTTGCTCCTCCCAGTTACCGCCCTCACCTGCGAGGGAAGGGGTAGTACCTCTGCCCTATTGCAAAAGGGGAAACCAAGACCTTTGTTAACCTCCCTGGGCTTATTCTTTAGTAATGTGGCAGGTTCTTGAGTACAAGTTTATATTTAGCTCAAAAGGGAAAATGCCATCCTTTAAAAATCAGCTCAGACATTTCTATTTTGCATATTTTATGCATGGCTTAAAATGCAAGTTTGTTTTCTTAATAGTTTTGTGGTTTATCATTTCTCATTTGCATTGTTTTATTTCAGCATTTGGCTGGTTTATCATTTCTTCCTTTTTTTGGTTTTTCATTTCTTGAGAACTTAATTTCTTAAGAACTTACATTTCTTAAGGAAATATGTTGGATTAGATTTTAATTGTGTATATACATAAATTTTATCATAATGCAGCTATGAGTGTCAGTATGAGAGGCCTAGAAGAAACTGCTTTGGGGCTAAACTCAATCTGAAAAAGTTACACATTTTCTCAAAAAAAAACTTGCTTTAGAGTCCTCATATTTAAGAGTTTTGGGTCATAAAAATAATTTAACTTAAAGTGAACATTTCAACTATGCCTGCATGAATCACCTGGGAATCTTGAAAACATAAATGCCTTGGGCCCAGCTTCAGAAATTTTGGTTTGATAAGATGGGTTTCTGGGCATTGGCATTTTTTAAATACTCCAGGATCCATGGTTGAAAACCTTGAGTTTAAAATATTGCTTCTACAACATTGGTTATGATATGCTAGTGAAAAAAACTTTTCATGAAGTTTTATCAAGTTACCTTTTTAATCTCTTAACAGTATTTGACCAAAATGAGACTCCGTAAAAGATAAATACAGGAGGCATGATGCCTCTAGGGAATGTCTTTTTATTTATAGTCAGTAGGGATGTAAGGTACATGCACAGAGAGACAGCTGTGATATAAGGTAGGATATGGGAAGTGCCCTCTTCGTGCTGTAATGCATGATGCCCAAAGGACAGAGAGAGAGAGAGAGAGGCTGGGAGGACAGGAAATGCTTTAAAGAAGTGGCACTGGAGAAGCCTCATGAAGATGACCGAGACTTGACAGGCAGGAGGCAAGGTAGAGCAAATGGGGACATTGAGAGCATCAGAATGGGGAGCGGCCGAAATGAATTGAAACACATCAAACCTGTTTAAATCCATGAGTTCATAGTGATCATATAAAACAAAATTTCTAGTTGGTGACATTGGATGGATGATGCTGGAGAGGACCTCATTATCTTAAAATTGGATAAAGGAGAAAAGGAGTGAGCATTGATCCTGACTTTCATCAGCAAACTGTGTTTATGCAACAAATAATACTGACAAAGAGAAGTATCTCCTCATAGACTTACTCCAACTAATAAATGCAGGAGGCATGATTAGGATTCAAATATGCTCATCTGGCAACCTCAAATTAATGGATCTAGGGCAATGATCATCAGTGACTGCCAATATCACACACACACACAAAAAGTAAGCATCATTTGATGTCTCCTGATGAAACTGTACAGCATCACTCAGTGGAAACCAGTCAAACCAGAATCGGATCAGGCTTCTAGATATAACTGCCAGGTTTCAGAAGATACAGGAGACAGAGGAACACATTAAATTATACCATGGAGATGCAGACAGTGAGGTCTAGACTTAGAGACCTGTACAGGAAATTGACCTGGTCTCTTAAATTAATTTCAAGGATAAAACCAAGATAAATGGAGAACTTGCAGACTGAGGCTAAAGAGATGCGTCAGCAACTTGTAGCGTGTGGACTTCCCAAACTGAAAAAGAAACCAAAATCTTTGAAACAGTTGGGGAAATTAAAGTACAGACAATCTCTGACTTACGGTGGTTAATTTAACTTACGATTTTTTGACTTCATGATGGTGCGAGAAAATGACATGCGTTCAGCAGAAACCGTACTTCAGATTCTGAGTTTGGATCTTCTCCTAGGCTAGCGATCTGTGATAGGTACTCGCCCATGATGCTGGGTCCAGGCAGCAGCTACAGCTCCCAGGCAGCTGGGCCAGCGCGAGGATAAACAACCGATACACTGAGGGCCATTCTGTTTGTCACTTTCAGCACCCTATTCGTGGAACTACCTGAGATAATGCGATGCTGGATTATAGAATAGGCATCGCATTAGATGATTTTGCCCAACTCTAGGCTAATGTGAGTGTGGTGAGCATGTGTAGGGTAGGCTAAGCTGAGCTATGACGTTTGGTAGATGAGATGCATTAAGTGCATTTTTATTTTTTATTTTTATTTTTTAGATTTTATTTATTTTACAGAGAGAGACACAGCCAGAGAGGGAACACAAGCAGGGGGGAGTGGGAGAGGGAGAAGCAGGATTCCTGCCGAGCAGGGAGCCTGATACGGGGCTCGATCCCAGGAATCATGACCTGAGCCGAAGGCAGATGCTTAATAGACTGAGCCACCCAGGCGCCCCTTAAGTGCATTTTTAACTTAAGACATTTTCTTTTTCTTTTTTTTTAACTTAGGATATTTATTTTTCTTTTTTAAATTTAGGATATTTTCAACTTACACTCAGTTTATGGGGTGCAACCCCACTGTAAACTGAGGAAGATCTGTACTGATTAGATATTTGATGATATTAAAGACATTGCTAGTTTTGTTTAGATGTGATAAAGGTATTGAGATTACATTTTTTTTTAAAGATTTTATTTATTTGAGAGAGAGAGGGAGAGTGGGGAGGAGCAAAGGGGGAGGGAGAGGGTCCACGCTGAGCACAGAGCCCAACGCCAGGCTTGATCTCAGGACCCTGAGATGATGACCTGAGTCAAACCCAAGAGTCGGGCACTCAACTAACTGACCACCCAGGCACCCCAAGATTACATTTTTAAAAAGAGTAGAGTTACATACTAAGACATAAAGAGATAAAATTATTGCTGAAATGCTTCAGAATAACCAGGGGAAGGATGAATTGAGTGGAACTCCAGATGACCCAAGGTTATGGTCTTCAGAAGGCATTTGTTGAAATTGGGTGACAAGTTTGCAGGGCTTCGTTATATTGTCCTGTCTACTTTTGTATATGTTTGAAATCCCTCATACTAAAGCATTCAAAATTAATTTTTTAAAATTACTCTTCTAATGGACAAATAAAATTAACAAATTTTATTACAGACTTACCAGGTGATACTGGTTGATGAGCAGTACATTGAAAACCAATGTTTTACAGACAGTATTGTTAAAGATACTGAATGACCTTTGACTTGTGGGAAGTTTCATTGATGCTACAGAAAAGCTTATTTCATTTGCTGTGTTTGAGTGGTGATGGTGGATGTATCCTCTTGAATTTAGTGCCCAAAGCAAGCACAGCCTCTGACCTTAGCTATTCCATCATCATGTTGTTCATAGTTTGGATTCCCTAATTGTGTGATGTAGATCTTGAGCAATCACTTCAACCGTCACCCACCTTCTGTTCGTTACCAGATCATATTGGGTTTGCTTGCAGGCATTTTAGACTCGGGGTTCCTGTGTGTACGTACATAGGATGAGAAACATAGCAGCTTTTCCTCGAAGGATTTCGCTTTTATCATTGGTATGTGTTGCGACTAACGTTTTTTATTTTTCCAACATGTTTGCTCTCAATAAAAATTTTAAGTTTTCATTTACTCATGATAAAAGTAAAATCATTTGGAGCTTAACTGTATTAATCTCTTTAAGTATTTAATAAATTATTAACAATTTAAAATAAGACATTAAGTATTTTTGTCAGTGTTCCTCTTTTTAATTAATATACCTTTTTTTGAGCAGTTTTAGGTTTACAGAAAGATTAAGCAGAAAGTACAGAGCCTTCTCATATAACCCCCTCAAACTCCCTTCTCCTGCCCCCCCTTCCATATTTTCAACATTTTATATCTGTGTGCTACATTTATTATAATTACTGAAATGATGTTGATACGTTTTATTAATTAGAGTCCATAGTGTACATTAAGGTTCACTCTTTGTACATTCCATGGGTTTGGACAAATGTATAATGACATATATCCACATATAGTACCATTCAGGGTAGTTTTATTATGCTAACAATCCTTTGTTCTCCACCTGTTGACCTCTCCCTCCTCCCTAACCCCTGGCAACCACTGATCTTTTTCCTGTCTCCATAGTTTTGCCTTTTCCAAAATGTCATATAGCTGGAATCATACCTACAGCCTTTTCAGATTGTCTTCTTTCACTTAGTAATAGGTATTTGAGGTTCTGCCATGTCTCCTCATGGCTTGATAGTTCATTTCTTTTTAATGTGAATAATGTCCCATTTTCTAGATTGTAACACAGTTTATTTATCCATTCACCTACTGAGACACATCTTGGTTGCTTCCAAGTTTTGGCAGTGTTGCATAAAGCTGCCAAAAGTATCTACATGCAGTTTTTGTATATACATAAATTTTCACCTCCTTTGTACCAAGGAGTATGATGGCTGGATCATATATTAAGAGTATGTTTAGTTTTGTAAGAAACTGCTAGACTGCTTTCCAAAGTGGCTCGCCATTTTGGATTTCTATCAGCAAGGAATAAGACTTCCTATTGTTCCACATCCTTGCCAGCAATTAGTGTTGTCTGTGTTTTGAATTTTAGCCATTCTAATAGGTGCGTAGTGGTGCCTTGTTCTTTTAATTTGCAATTATCTAATGGTATTTGATAAACATCTCTCCACATGTTTTTCTGACATCTCTATGTCTTCGGTGAAGTATCTGTTGAGATCTTTTGCACAGTTTTTAATTTGGTTGTTTTCTTATTGTTGAATTTAAGAGTTCTTTGTGTATTTTGGGTACCATTCCTTTATCAGATAGGTCTTTGCAAATATTTTGTCCCATTCTGTGGCTTGTCTTTTTATTCTCTTAAAGTTTTTCTCTTTTGACACACTTTTCCTAACATTCAACACTGTCATGAGTCAATATGGAACATTTTTAAATTAAAAACGTTAAGGAGAGTTCATATTGCTTGGGGGATTTACCGTTCTTTAGATATTTAAAGTCTTTGTTGGACTGTAATATCCCCATTTACTTTATCAGAAACAGAAACCTAATTTTTTAGTGGAGAAAAGAGGGCAGAAAGAATGTGGTCTACCATTAGTTTAGTTTGTTACTCTAGGAAAGCAAAATCGACTTTTCTAGATGTTCAGAGATTAATAGTGAATGGTATATATGAACTATGAATGTCCTTGAGTCAGAGATATGACTTAACTCACATGAAACAGCAAACAAGACTAAAAATTATTATCTTCTCTGGTTAGGTAAATTATCTGTTAATTTAGAAAAACCTCTGTCAACATTGTTTACTCAGTTCTTGACTCGTTACGGCTATAATATAAACATGCCCAATGACAGTAAAGTACCTAAATTTGATCACTTAATGAATATCGTGTCTTCAGCAACCAAATATTTAATCTAAATTCTTTAAAAGTTTCAGTCTGATTGTTGAGCTTTAGTCAAATACGTTAGATGTTGTTACCTAAAGATACACAGATGTCGATAAGTAGAAATAATTGCCTTGAAAAGTTGAACAGTGTGCAAAAAAATAATATTCTGAGTTAGAAGAATCAAGAATTTGGGAGAGTTCGGAGTGATGCTATCTAGGGCTGGAAAGTAGATCCAACTCCATCCACTGGCAGTCTTTCTCATCACATGTGCAGAAGGGTGCTGAAGCCACATCCAGTCTCCATGAGAAAGAGCCTTGTAATCGTTAATGTTTGCCGTGACACAGGGGACCCAATCATAGCCTCAAGCCCATGACAGCCTTGCTCCATAGAATCTTACATCCTCACTCCAGGATGAGAAAATGAAGACCCAAGTAATTTAAAAGGCTTTTCTAGTGTCATCCAGCTAGCTGGTGGTTGTGGTGATATTTAGCAGGTAGGAATTTTATTGTTTATGTATAACCATCTATGGTAGATCCTGGACTACTGATCTTGGTTCTTAGGAGGGAAAAAACAAACTTTGGTGTGAAGAATGGACCACTATGTAATTGTCTTAAGAACTGTTTGTAGTGTTCGAAATATGTTTAAAATATTCAGTAAGAAAAAATCTGGTCTATTCAAAAAAGAGCTACGAATCATTAATAGAAATCAAATTGTGAGAAGCCAGAAAAGTATGATCTAGTTAGTACAGTGGTCTGTGCTTGAGCTAGTCCATGCCACCTGTGAGACGAAGGGAAGAACATAGCAGCCAGGAGACAGCTAATTAAAACAATGCCCAAGGCAGCCTGCTGCATATTCAGAAAGAATTCTACAATTGAGGGGCTGCTGGGTCAGAGAATAGAGAAGACTTTACTTATTTGTATTTGTTTTGTTTTGTTTTACTTTTACTCATTGAGAAAGTACTTGGGCCAGACACTGGTATGTGTTTGGGTATGTACAGGGGGTGGTGTACGTGTGTGTAAAAACTGTAGTCTAGCTAAAGCAGTTAGGTAGTAAGCAGGTAATTAATATCTAAAGAAAGAGCGGGACATGTTAATACTGAACTGCTTATTGGCACCATGAGGAGTTGTTTATTTGCTCCAACAGCAAAAATGCGTACATAGTAAGTTCTACATTACGGATCCTGCTACTTGTTGGTCACCTGGGCTATAATAGCTAATGTTTATGGAATACTTGGTATGTGCCATCACTGGACCCAAGTTTGAATACTTCGTTTTATTTTAATGTCATCCATTCCAAAGAAGAAGGTAGTTTCATACCCATTTTACAGAGGGAAAAACAGAGAGCTTCACATAGCTGCAAAGAACATAGTGAAGATTCAAACCCTGGTTGATCTGCTAAAGCCACCACTCCGCGATTACATAATACTGCCTCTCTCATCTGACTTCTCTGAACCTCTGTGTTCTTCTCCGTAAACTGAAGATAATACCAGTAGAAGCCATCGGAAGAAGCAATTTTTTTTTTTAAGGCTTTATTTATTTATTTGACAGAGAGAGACACAGCGAGAGAGGGAACACAAGCAGGGGGAGTGGGAGAGGGAGAAGCAGGCTTCCTGCCGAGCAGGGAGCCCGATGTGGGGCTCGATCCCAAGACCCTAGGATCATGATCTGAGCCGAAGGCAGACGCTTAATGACTGAGCCACCCAGGCACCCCAGAAGAAGCAATTTTTTTTATGACAACGTTATAATCTGTTAAACATTATTCAGATGTGATAAGCTGTTATTTACAAATAAAAGATTTAAACCGGTGAGCAGCATTTCATTGTCCTACCACTTATTCATATCCATTGAACAATGTTATTATGTAGTTTTGCTAATATGTAATTTATTTTCATGCATTATTAAACTTTTTTCAAACACATCATTGATTATTTAGCTAGCTACAGTTTAGGCTTTACTTTTCTATCATAGATTTATCTTTTTTACTAAATAGTCATGCTTCAGGGGGCTGAGCAATTAACTTCCAATGTAATTACAGTTGCATAATAATACACAGCACTTACAGGTTTCTGAATACTTATTATTTTGGCATGCACATTGTCTGTCAATTTTTACATCTCTCATTGTTATTACATTAAATCTTAAAGACAAATATGCTTACTGTATTAGGTGTCAAGTGTTTGTACGATACAAACAAAACATGGCTTAATTTAATTGTTGCCAGTCCATCCATCTCAGTCCCCAAGGCCAGGTTGAAAGACCTTTGAAGGATTCCATGAAAACGTGATACTGGGTATTCCAGTAAATTAAGCTGATAGATTTTTGTTCCTCAGATGACTGTCTTTTTCCTTTCTGCAAGTGACTGTGTTACGGTAAAAAATGTAGCATGAATATCTATATCTTATATTTATAAATGTTAACTAAAATCTTTAAACTTAACATTTTATGTCTAATAGGAAGGATTTCTCAAAAAGAAATAAAGAGAAAGTTGAACACTGTAATACAAAACTGAAATTTGTGACCAAAAATCATGAAGTTAACAGAATTTCTAAGTAAGGGTTGGAATAGAAAGTCTTCAGGGGAAGTCTGCCTAAGCTAAGGAATAGGCTTGATTCTTCCCAGGCTCCGAATCTGGTTGCGTGGCGACCGAGTTAGGGCATTCTGAAACACAGCTTTTGCTGGTCCTTTGTATTCTTTGACTCTCAAGATTTTTATGTTTCACAAGATGTTTCAGACTTCCAAGCCCCACATCATTTCCTCAGCTACTTCTGTTTAGAAATCATCCACTCGGGCGCCTGGGTGGCTCAGTCGGTTAAGCGTCTGCCTTCGGCTCAGGTCATGATCCCGGGGTCCTGGGATCGAGCCCCGCATCGGGCTCCTTGCTCGGCGGGGAGCCTGCTTCTCCCTCTCCCTCTGCCACTTCCCCTGCTTGTGTTCGCCCCACTCCCTCCCAAATAAATAAAATCTTTAAAAATTAAAAATTAAAAAAATACCCTCGGGTTGCCTGTACTTACTCAGTGGCACAGGCGAGTTTTGGGTTTGTCTGTTGATTGTAAGGACAGGGTTTTGTAGGTGTCGGCCCACTTTATTGAACCTTGAAGTTGCAGCAAGCAGTATGTTAAATTTTACCCATTCTTATCTGTGGCAACTGAGAGCACTTTATGTGTGTTGACTTGTTCTGCTTTGTTTTCCACAGAAACGCTCCAGAGGCCAGGTGCTGTTTGATAAAGTATGTGAACATCTGAATTTGCTGGAAAAAGACTATTTTGGGCTTACGTATCGAGATGCTGAAAACCAGAAGGTGAGTGATTAAAAGCAATACAAAATGTATGTCTCAAACTACTCATTACTGTAAGAAAGGGAATGAAAACTGAATTGGTAAATCATTTTCTCTGCTTCCACTCCTGTATTTACTCCTTTGAGTCCCTAAATGCTGTTAATCACCTTACTTCCTTATGAAAGATATTGACGACTTCCTTTAATCTTGAATATTCTGGAAAGAGTAAATCCGTTTTTCATGCGTGAGTTATTTATGGTTCTAGGAGAGCATTTTATATGGTTCTTTTCTTGGATGATATATTTCAGTGTATTTGAGCCCATGAAAATCAAATACATTGATACTTACGTAGAATACATGTTCCCTGACTGCTGTCCTATTCTTAATTCATCTTAGTATGCTTTCATATTCTTACAAAATCGAATATGACATGGGTCGTTTGCTGACCAGACCCTTGTCTAATGTATTCAGCAGGTACTTAATGTTTAATGTAATACTTCTGTAGACTCTTACACCTGAGTAATGCAGTCTCTTTGGGGCTTTGCCTCACTAATGCCCACAGGTACCTGAAAAATAAAGAAGAGGAAACTGTTTCCTTTGTGTTTGTGCTAGGAACTAAGTCACAGAAATTTTGCTCATAGATGTTATTTGTTTTGATGTTGTGCAATGAATCATGCTTAATACCTACTCAATTCACTGAACAATGTCTAACTTTGTTATCAAACATCTGAGTTTTCTGATGAGGAAAATAATAAATCTCAAGCAAGTATTCATTTGTTAGGCAAGTGCCTAAGAATCTATAATCACAGAAGTCACTTTGTGGGCCTGAATGGCTAGGACATCAGTGGACATCGTGTATCTTTAATTTATTCTAGTAACTTCATTGAACATAGAATCCACTATTTTTTTTCCCCTCCTCTGTTGCTGTACTAGCTTGAATCTTTGAAGGTGGTGTTGTAAAAGAAAAGAATTTTGTCACGCGTGAATTGTGCACACACACACACACATTTTCTCATTAGACTCATTAGACTCTCAGCTGTGGGGGAAGGACCCAGCTTGGAGGGCCTGCCACCATGCACTTTCAAATACGCTTTAGTGCATGATCATCATCCAGTTATTTTTATTCTTCTCTGGTTCAAATTCAAACTGTCATTTCCGTTTCAGAATTGGCTGGACCCTGCTAAGGAAATAAAAAAACAGATTCGAAGTAAGTTCTTTTGGATTATTTTGCATGGTAGTGTGAAGATTTTTAGAGAGCCGGATTGTCTGAATTGGTGGCCCATACCCACATGGCTAGTGTGAATACAGTGTTTTTAAAAAGACAGAGTAAGCTCTCAGATTTTATCTTTGACAGGTTGGTCTAGCTTAAATACCCGTTTTTAATCATCACAGCTTGGGAATGAAATGACTATGACATTTGACCTATTACCCTGCTTGCACCCAGAATGTGCAATATGATTTAATCAAGTGATGCTCCAGTTGGCAATCAGCCATTTATAAGCTCCCAACTTAATTATTAATGTTAAATTAAGCCTAACTGCCACAAAAGTAGAAAAGTCAAGCTAAAGGTAATAGTTCTTGAATGGTTTAGAAAAGGAATAACAAGTCAGATTGAAGTTTACTATCTGGTAACAACCTCTTTCCTTGGTCCCTAAAGGCAAGTTAAGAAACCCATGTTTCCTAACAATTGCAAGGGCAATCCACAAAACTGAAATACAGGTAGCTAGTAAGTATGAGACAAGTTGCTGAATCTTACTAACCATTAAATGCAAATTAAAACAAGACATCATTTTTCACGTATTCGGGTTAACAGAGATTTAAAAGTTTATTAATATACTACACTAGCAACTATGGACACAGCTGGTAGAAGTATAAATTGGCACAACCCTTTAAGAGGGTACTCTGTCAGTATTTATTAAAATTTAAAATGTGCTTATTCATTGACCCCTAATTTTACTTGTACAGATTCATCCAGCATATGTATTAAAGGGGAAAATGTGTATATGTGTACATGCATGAAAGTTTGTTATAATATTGTTTGCAATAGCAGAAAACTAGAAGCAACTTAAATATCCATTTATAAAGAACTGATTAAATCACTCATGGAATAACCATACCTTGAAATACTAAGCAACTATTAATAGAATGAGGTAGAATGTGTCTTAGTTCTCATTAGTGAGACAAGTGACATTTGTTTAAAAGAAGCTATGCACATATATGTATATACACATATAAAGAAATATACACACACACACATATATATATATATATATACATACATACATGTATATGTAATAAATTTTGGAAGAGCACAAAACTGTCAATAGTAAATACCTCCAGAAGTGGCACCATAGTGTAGGGGGTTGAGAAAGAGGAATTATTTTTATTTTTATTTTTAAACCTTTTCTGTAGCTCTTTTAGCATAGTAAACATGGATAGTCTTTATAATTGTAAATAACTAATTTTTTAAAGCAATTTATTTTTTGTCAATAAAATTGGTAATTTTTCAAACAACT
The DNA here is from genome assembly GCF_054177405.1 of Leptonychotes weddellii. NCBI lineage: Eukaryota > Metazoa > Chordata > Mammalia > Carnivora > Phocidae > Leptonychotes > Leptonychotes weddellii. Next base: position 49,687,633 of record NC_138381.1, on the reverse strand, counting down.
AATTCTAGTTGAAGAATAAATTTTAGACCAATTCATTAATAAGAATGTTATGGCCATGGAAGTTTTCAACAGTTTCCTATTAAAAAAGAACAGGTATTTCCATTGCCTTTGAATGTGCTGAGATATCAAAATATATTGAGTACTAATAAAAAGTAATTAGTAGTGAGCAGTTTGAAATGGTTTAATAGATAATATCTCAAAAAAAGCCACTCTACTTCTAGATATTACACAGATTGATGATTCTGTATACAACTAAAACATCTTTACCATATATTTTTTAAAGATTTTGTTTATTTATTTGACACACAGAGAGGGGTGGGAGAGAGCAAGCACAAGCAGGGGGAGCGGCAGGCAGAGAGAGAAGCAGGCTCCCCGCTGAGTGAGGAGCCCGATGTGGGGCTCAATCCCAGGACCTGGGGATCACAACCCGAGCCGAAGGCAGCCGCTTAACCAACTGAGCCACCCAGGTGCCCCTCTTTACCATATTTATGAGAGAAATTTGATAATCAAGTTTGATAGAAATAAATTGGGACTGAAACCAGGGACAGCTCCAGTTGTGAAAACACTCCTTCTTTTTGTTCCAAGAGTCCTAATAAAAAATGTAAGATGATGAATGTGTTCTAAGAATCCTTCTGTGGAGTTACTGAAAGCAGATGTGTTGAATATATATCCTAACATATTGTGTACATAAAGTCCTCTGTATTCACCTAATTAATGAAATGCTGTTTCTTACTTGGGTGATGTATAATTGCAAAGCCCTTTGAAAATATATTAAAAATTCAGGGATAAATCACAATATTGGTGGAAGAAAAGCTATATTAATGTCAGTTTTCTTATCTGTTTTTAATGGAATTCTTTTTTTGCCCCCCTCAACTTCCCATTTATCCTATCTCCTACCTTCTGTGGGCCCGATCTCACGACTCTGAGATCACGACCTCAGCTGAAACCAAGAGTTGGATGCTTAACCAACTGAGCCACCCAGGCGCCCCTCCTAACTTCCTTTCTAAGAGAAGAAAGAGGACAATCAGAACATGAGATTTAAAGGATATTTTCATCATGTAGATTAGGCACTATTTGTGACTGCAACATAAAGAGAACTAAGTGGCAATCCTGCAAATAAAGGAGGAAACAAGGACAATTGGAATTTTTTTAATTGAATTTGGTATTTTTATCTATATTCCTCATTGTTTCCCATGCACCCAAATGCCCTCTTTCCACAAAATTTACATTCTACCAAGGCAGAGAACTATTATCATATCTAATGGAATTATTGTACCATCACCTCCTTTTCCTAAATATAAATGATAACAGGGAAATGCAGATCAAAACCACAATGAGATATCACTTCACCCCTGTCAGAAAGGCTAATATCAAAAAGACAACAGGAGCACCTGGGTGGCTCAGTCTGTTAAGCGTCCAACTCTTAATTTTGGCTCAGGTCACAATCTCAGGATGGTGAGATCGAGTCCCAAGTTGTGCTCCACCCTAGGTGCGGAGCCTGCTTAAGATTCTCTATCTCCCTCTCCCCCTCCCCCCCCCACCAACAAACAAGTGTTGGTGAGGATGTGGAGAAAAGGAACCCTTTTGCACTATTGGTGGGAATGTAAGTCAGTGCACCCATTATGGAAAACAGTATGGAGATTCCTCAAAAAATTAATAATAGAAATACCATATGATCTAGTAATTCCACCACTGGATATTTACCCAAAGAAAACTGAAATACTAATTTAAAAAGATGTATGCATGGGCGCCTGGGTGGCTCAGTTGGTTAAGCGACTGCCTTTGGCTCAGGTCATGATCCTGGAGTCCCTGGATCGAGTCCCGCATCGGGCTCCCTGCTCGGCAGGGAGTCTGCTTCTCCCTCTCCCACTCCCCCTGCTTGTGTTCCCTCTCTTGCTGTGTCTTTCTCTGTCAAATAAATAAATAAAATCTTTAAAAAAAAAAAATAAAAAGATGTATGCACCCCTGTGTTTATTGCAGCATTATTTACAATAACCAAGATAATGGAAGTAACCCAAGTATCAATAGATGAATGGATAAAGAAGATGTGGTATATATATATATATATAATGGAATATTACTTAGCCATAAGAAAGAATGAGATCTTCCTATTTGCAACAGCATGGATGGACCTAGAGTGTACTGTGTTAAGTGAAATAAGGCAGATAAAGACAAACATCATATGATTTCACTTATGTGTGGAATCTGAACAAACAAAAAAAGCAGAAACAGATCCACGAATACAGAGAACAAACTTATGGCTGCTGGGGGTGGGGGAGGGATGGGCAAAGATGGGTGAAGGGGAGTGGGAGATACAAGACTTCCAGTTATGGAATGAATAAGTCATAGGGATGAAAGATAGCACATAAGGAATATAGTCAATGGTATTGTAGTGTTGTATGGTGACAGATGGTAGCTACACTTGTGAGCATAGCATAATGTCTAGAGCTGTCAATTCACTATGCTGTACATCTGAAACTAATATAACATTGAGTGTCAACTATACTTCAGTTAATATGTGTGTGTATAGATACACACACACATATAAATGATTAAAGGATGTTTCCGTTCTTTTCATGCTGTAGGTGCATAGATGGTCTCTAGGTCTTCAAGAGAATGTCAGTCAACCTGATAAAGCTTTTAAGTTACAAATTGATGAGAAATAGAAAATCCTGAAACTGAAAAGTTTGCTCTTATGAAAAAAATTAATTCTAGTCATTTTTATGCAGACCCAGATGTTTAAATTTTTTTTTTAAGATTTTATTTATTTATTCATGAGAGACAGAGAGGCAGAGGGAGAAGCAGGCTTCCCACAGAGCAGGGAGCCCGATGCAGAACTCGATCCCAGGACCCTGGGATCATGACCTGAGCCAAAGGCAGACACTTAACCAACTGAGCCACCCAGGTACCCCCCAGATGTTTAAATTTCTAAATATACTGTATTTTGTGATATAAATATACTATATTTATGATATAATAATTTCATGATATAAAGTATATGATCTATATACTGTGTATAGTAATTTTATGCTGTGAATGCAGTATATTTAAAGTTTTTAAGATTTGGCAGCCATGCAATACTAAAATTAGAATTTTTTATAAGAACGAACTCTTCAGTTTCATAGTTTTCCATCATAAATTTGTGATTTGAAATCCTCTATCAACATTATAGGAATCTCATTTTAATGCATTCATATCTTGTGTCTCACCAGGGCCATCATCTGGGCAGATTCAGGCTTGCAAGCGCATTCATTACATAATCATGGCTTCCCACCCAATTTGTTTCTCTCAGATTCTTTATGGGGATATATATTTGAGCTTTAATCTGCCTCTCGTTAATTTCAAATCTTATGCTTTATTTAGATTTTTTTTCTTGACTAGGATGTAGATTGTAGTTTCTTAAACTTCCCACTCTTTAAAAATAATACCCCACAAAACCTTGCAGTTATTTGGGTTATAACCTCATGAAAATGGATTCCTTGGGATTAATGATTTTCAGACTATGGTCCCCAAGCCCACCTGTACTCAGACCACAAGGGGGTTTATTAAAACCACAAGTTCCTCGGCCATATTCCAAATCTCTGGAATAAAAATCTCTGGGTGGAGCCTAGAAATGGGCATTTTTAGCAAGTACCTCAGATGCTTCAGCCAACTATAGTTTGAAATTCTTTTTCTGCCATGAGAATTTTTGCTTTGAAATATCTTTCTTATACTTTTTTTTTTTTTAAGATTTTATTTTAGAGACAGTGTGTGCACATGCAAACGAGTGGAGGAGCAGAGGAGGGAGGGAGAGAGAATTTGAAGCTGATTGAGGACTAAGCACGGATCTAGATGTGGGGCTCAATCCCACAACCGGGAGATCATGACCTGAGCCAAAACCAAGAGTCAGATCAGACACTTAACCGAATGGAGCCACCTGGGCACCCCTCATTCTTATGCTTTTATTATATCTAAGTTTATCTTGAATTTATTATGAGATTGTTTAATTACATTGATAAACTACTCATTGGGTTCAAGGCATACTTTGAAATGGATAAAAATGATAAAAGAGCAGTAAATCCATTTCCCATAACTAATCCGTTAGTTTTCATTCCAGTTGCTTGGGGGAAAGCCAGCTCTCATTTATGAACCTCACTATTGGCAAGCAGTAAATTGATCCATTTTAGCAGAAAGTGCGTAGGAATCAATAGGAAAGTAAAACCAGATCAGACCATTTTTTGAATAACAAAAAAGACTTGGAAAAATAATCACTAGAAATATATTGGATTGAGAGATACCTTGTAATTCTTATAGGCTGTGTTTCAGGAATATTTTCTGAGTGATTTAAAAATGATAGTAAGCAACTAGTGATACCTGGCATTATTCCAGTTCTTTATAAGGCACCTCAGATGGTGATCCTGCCGTGTGGGATTTTAAGTGTATTATGAATGGTAGTGTTGAGAATAAACTAGAACTAATAAATGTACCTGTGCTGCTTATGACAGAAATGTAGGTAACCAAGGCAGCTAAGTATTTGCCTCATACTCAAGAGAATAGCCTGAAGAAAGAAGCTGGTACTTAGAATACTGCCCTTTTCTTCTGAATGTTTGCAAAGGACTTGTGGAGAAAATGGAGTTTCCAGAAGTAATTTAAGGGGGAGGAGGGGGTGTTTGGGCATCTTAGGGGGATATTTGAGGCATAAGGGCTGGACTATGAGGTCACAGAATCACAGAGTGAAAGGAAGTGGCTACAGCTTGTGGTATAGATGAAAGACTTCCAGTATAGAAGCCAAGGGGACTGGGAGGAATGTTTCAGTAGTGCATTCAGAATACAAGCAGGGTCGACGCTGTGGCACTTTTGTGGTTGTTGCATGGGGAGAACAAACATCCAGTGAAGGAACACCCAGACTTTAATAAGTCCCTGCATTAAACGGACAGAAGAACAGAGCGAAGTGAATATGAGTTAAAGGAGTGATCAGGTAGAGAGAGAGGAAATGTAGAAAAGAAGAAAATGTTTCTCCATGTTTATAATGATAAACCAGCCACCAATAGAGACAGTATTAATAAAATGGAGAGCTTAATTAGCAAGGCTTAATGATGCTTCAAGTGTAAGTGTGGGCAGTACGGAGAGTAGGTGACTGTGAGCTGCCACCTGGCTGATGGTTTCCATTGCTGGAGCGGAGGCCGTAAGGAGAGGCTGTGGGATAAAGAACAGCGACGTGTAAAGAGCACCCGTCCAAGTCGTGGGCTCATAAGGAGGTGGGCAGCTTTGTAAAGCACAGGTCATGTATTCAGGCATCTCTTGAGTCAGTAGTTTCGCCAAGTAAAAAAAGAATTTTCAGCAGCTTAGAGAGCAGCTCACTTAAATATTCACTACAACAAACCTTCCCATAAAATAAAAATATCTTGAAAATTTCCTTGACATGTATTATAATGGGATTTGACCTGTAATAACAAAGCAGAAAGGACAAAGGAAATGGGATTATGTCTGTACTGTTGGTATGTGAGCTATCCAGAATTTCAGAGCAGTAGGTCCAGTCAATTCCAGACTTGTCTGATTGAGGATTATCCCTATCATTTGCGGGGTTTTTTCCCCCACTTCCAAAGGCTTACCTTTGTCCCTGAGAAAGGGAGGAAGTTTAGTCAATTTCCAGGCTAGTCGGAAGCACCAATAAAGGATTTGGGGAAAAGATTAAAGACTAGATGAAGTGAACTTGAGACTTTCCCATTTTCCACTGAGGAGCAAATGTTGCTTGGGTGTTAGTACTTGGAGTTAAGGCAGTTCTCACTATCAGAGTAATAAGTATAAAGGGATTTTCTAAGGTTTGATCCTACTTTTTCTCTCATCTTTGCAGGTGGTGCTTGGCACTTTTCATTTAATGTGAAATTTTACCCACCAGACCCTGCCCAGCTATCTGAAGATATCACCAGGTATTTGAAAGTTGGCTATGAAAAAGGCAGGCTTCTCTTTATTCTCCGGGGAAGAGCTTGCTTACATCTGGTAACCTTTCAGTCATCCACGCCAGAAATGGCAAGCCAAAGGCAACTGAGCAAGAGCAAACATCTGATGAGAAGATTTGCCAAATCGTATCTGTTCACAGTTGAATCTTTGGTGCTAAGCTGATACTTCCGTCTGTCTGACCTTGGCGGGAAGATGTGCAAAATTGAGATACTGTCATCCACCCACCACCGTCAAATTGGATGGGATTCAGCCTTAAATGATCCGGCAATTCCTAGTGCTCCTGCTCTAAAACTCAGAGTAAAAATGTGTCTTTGGATGCTTATGCCTTTTTATAACCAATCTGATACTCAACAGCTATTTAAAAAATCAGACATAAAATGCACACAGATACACATAAACATGGACTCATCTAAGAGTTGACTCTCCCTGCCCTGTCTGTACGGGGAAAATGATTCGTTCATTTTGGGGAAGGAAGACACGAAGAAAGGAAACTAATGTAAAAATATTCTAGCGCGGTGACTGAGCTTTGGGTGTGCGAGGAGATTGCCTTTAGGAGACTATGCTGGGTTTGCCATTTGTTCTAGCCTTCTCCACATCCTGCTTTGGAACCACTGACTCTCTCGCCCTGCTTGGTAGTAAGTTTACAGCCAATCAGAGTGCCATTGTGCAGTGCACGCTGAATTTTCTGTGTAAGCCTCACATGCTAAAGCTCCAGTCACTGGCTATGACCAGACATATTAGGAGAAGGGTAAAAAACAGTTACAAAGGATTTCTTTTATATTTGTATTAAATCAAGGAAAATTTATGATTTCTTATTTAAAGACACTTTTTAATACTATTGAAGAACCTCTTAATTGTGGCTAATTTATTGGTTACAGAGCCACATCTACCATGTAGTGCATGGTTGCTTTCTATTTGTGCGATGTTTGTAGAGGGCTGTGGAATGTGTAGAAACTTCTGTATCTGTATTACATGGAGTTTACTTATATCATCAGCTTAAAATCACATTTAGAGGGGACCTTAAGGCTTTAATCGTCGTCTTCATCTTCAACAGATTAACAATTTATTTCTTACATGAAAGGTGCAAGTATATTTTATTATTATACTTATATGCTGGGCCGTGAAAGGTATTATTAAGAGTCATCAATGTTAACACTTACCTTGGAGTTTCCTGCAGTTAGTATTATATCTGTAAATCTTGAAAAGCAAGAAGCAGAGAAGAGAAGTCAGCTATCAGTGGAGATATCTGTATGATATCTTGGCCACATTATATGGAAAATGTCTTCTATTCCTTGAGTATAAAGCTGTTTACTTGTAGTGATGAAGTTCTCAGGTTTTAAAGTAGTAATTCTTCAGTTAGTCTTCATATCAGTTGGATTCTAGGAAGTTCTCCAAATAAAAAAATGAGGACTGGCAACAGGAGAAATTGTTATTATAAGGAGACAGACCGTTGCATCAGAAACGCAGGCAGCTGAGAGCAGCTTATGATGGTGTAGCTAGTGAGTTACCCGAAATCTGCCTTGCTCATCCAGCAGGATGTTTAACCAAGACATCAAAATGACACTTCCTTAAGGCTGGAAGAAGCTTAGTAATTGCATTTAACCGCACCATTTTTGTATTATAATTCCCCCAACCAGAGATTTCAGGGAGTATGTTGGGGAGAATCATTGATTTGGGTTTAAATGTTAGTTATTTTAAAAGATGTTAAAGAAATATGTCTTGAGGTTTCTTCTTCTCGGTGCCTTATTAATAAACCTTGTTTTCTTATGAGCATTGACTTGCCTCAAAATGCCCTTATTTGTGTAATACAAAATACATTTGTATAACACAAAATATTATATTTTATAGCCAAGTATTTTCCCCTTAGATCTAAAGCAAAATATAGATGCTACAAAATTTGTCCTAGTGAGATTACTTGACAGGAAGGAGTTGCTTACAGCACAGTTTGTACCAAGTGGCCTGCTTTTCCCATGGCCTCATGCTGGCTTTTTGCTTTGTCTTTTGGCTCTTGGAAGGTACTACCTCTGCCTACAGTTGCGAGATGACATCGTGTCCGGAAGGCTGCCCTGCTCCTTTGTCACCCTGGCCCTGCTGGGCTCCTACACTGTCCAGTCCGAACTTGGAGACTATGACCCAGATGAATGTGGGAATGATTACATTAGTGAGTTCCGGTTTGCGCCAAACCACACGAAAGAACTGGAAGATAAAGTGATCGAGCTGCACAAGAGCCACAGGTTAGTGGCAGAAACCCTGGGAACGTGTTACTGGTGCCTTGATGGGTGAGCGCCACCTGTGCTTCCTGCTCCTTCCAGGACGAGTTTCAGTGGCATTGAGGCTAGGACCGTAGCAGAGTGAGCTTCTGTACTTGGTGTGGTTCTGGGGTAGTTACGCTCTCCCTCAGGTGTTCTTGTTGTTGTGGTGGTGTTGGTTGTTGTTTAGAGAAAGAGAAAGAACGGGGAGAGGGGAGCAGGAGTGGGAGGGGTAGATGGAGAGTGAAAGAGAATCTTAAGCAGACTCCACGCTCAATGCAGAGCCTGACATGGGGCTCGACCTCTTGACCCTGAGATCATGACCCGAGCCAAAATCCGGAGTCAGACGCTTAACTGACTGAGCCACCCAGGAACCCCATTCAGTTGTTCTTTAAAAACCATTTTTCTTGGGACACGTGGGTGGTTCAGTCGGTTAAGCATCTGCCTTCGGCTCAGGTCATGATCCCAGGGTCCTGGGATGGAGTCCCGCATCGGGCTCCCTGCTCAGCGGGGAGCCTGCTTCTCCCTCTCCCTCTGCTGCACCCTCTGCTTGTGCTCTCTCTCTCCCCCCCGCCCCGTCAAATAAATAAATAAAATCTTTTTAAAAAATAAAAGCCATTTTTCTTGTTATTCTCTGCCACCCCCTTCAGAGCCTGAATCTGCTGGTGCCTCTGTGGGGCTTTCTTATGAGATAGCTAGGCTAAGTGGGGAATACTGCAGCCCTGCCAGGTAAAAGAAAAGCAGCATTGTAACATTTTTTTTTTTTTCTTATCAGAGGAATGACGCCAGCAGAAGCAGAGATGCATTTCTTGGAAAATGCCAAAAAACTGTCCATGTATGGGGTTGATTTACATCATGCCAAGGTATGCATTTTTTTAAACCCCAGACTTCCTATTTAATTTTATTTAATTCAGTGTTGTTATTACTATAAGCTGGTGATTTTTACTTCAAATCTGTGTTTGCTTTAAGGCCCACTCAATGATAAGGCAAATTTAGCTCTCTGATATTTTACTGAAGGGTTTGCTCTGCATGTCTCAAACTCCCATTGCTCCTGCCTCGGCTACTGAAAGCCCTCGGTAGGCAAAGCCTCAGATTGCCCATTGATTCAGTTAAAAATTTATCTTCACATAACAAGCTCCTAACTCAGCCCCCTTCCCTGTCACAGTTTTATCTCCCACTTCGTGCCAACACATGCCCTTTGCTTCTGCCAGATCCTGTCTCTGCCTCTTCCCTGAATATGCCCGTCTTTGTCTGGGCTGTCCTCCTCCTTTCTCTCTACCTGTCCAACCTTGGCCAGTTGTCCAAGACCCAATTGACACATCTCTTATGTGCCAAGTACTGTTGATGCCTCTGTTCTGGATGCTTACCAGACGCTCAGCAAATTCATGTGAAATTTAAATAACTCTCTCTAGAACTTAGGTTCTCTGACACATAATCAGTGCTTTGAAATAAGATTTTGAAGTTCAACTAAAATTAAGTCCCGAAGCTAAGGATTGCCTCGTTGATTGGTGATTGGCAAAATGTTAAAGCTATATCTTGGCCACAGAGTCTTTCAAAGAAGAAGTTGGAATTGGATTGTAGTAAGGTTGAGGTTGTGAGGATGCATAAAACATTTGACTCCAGATCACACTTTTCCCAGAATCTCTCTATTTTTCCGCAGTGAGAGAATGAGTGTATGGACTGTTTGTCTATTATTTGAGCAGCTGTGAATAAAAGTACGGTAGAAGCACAGACAAGCTTTCTGAAAACTTCCATCCAAAGCATATGAAATATGTTAGGCTCTTAGGGATGGATTCTGGTACTTAAGTAACATTTTAAAAGATCAGTGCTTGAAGTTCAAGGGCAGTTCCTTCTGATTTTGGCTGTCAAGAGACTATCACTTCTGTATAGGAACGTGCCTTTACTACTGATGGACCGAGTAGTCACCACTTCCATGATCTGGGATCCGAAAGAACGTGCAGTTTACAGGCTTCCAGGCATGCGAGTATCTGACACAGTCTAGGTTGGGGCCAAGAAATGAAGAGAGTTTCAGCTGGCTCTGTTCAAGCAAACATCTTGACAGCCCTGAGGACCCATGGGAGGGAAATATATGATATGTAGGCTCTGTTGACACTGCAAGTGGGGCCACTCGCTGGTTGGCTCTTGGGGAGCAGACTGATCCACGCTGAGTTTGAACAAGAAAATGGTGGCTGTCAAACAAATAAAGGTTTTGATGGGTACGGTCTGTGGATCATTTTGTACATCATTCAGGATGAGCACTTCCAAGGCCTGAAGGTCTGAACACAAGCAAAATCTCAGAGACTTGGCTGGAGCATCCTAGGGATGTGCCCGTATGTTGAATGCCAAGCTCTTTGACATTTGTATGTAATTACAACAGCAAGTGTAACTCTATTTACTTGCCAGTTAGTTATTATATTTCTTCACTTATTTTTCACTCAGATAAGAAAGTGTTTTGTATTTTATGTTGTATAAGGTAGGATGAGGATTTAAAAAAGAAAACAAGGACACACACGAAGATCGTTTTTCTCTTAGAGTTTTTCCCTAGGTGGCCAACAGATAAGGAGACAAGAAGGAAATGAAGGTAGCCTGAAAATTTGAGTGAATTGAAAGCTATTTTTGAGTTACATTATACACGATGATTCACTTACCGCCCAGGAAAAAAACAAATAAAAGATTAGGGCATACATTTGGGAAGTGCAACTCAGGATTTATCAATGTTCCTATCAGTACAAATAAAATCACTTAACATTGCTGTAGCTACTAAATTCAAATAAATCGCTGCTTTTTCATTCACTAATATGATTTGAAATCATGTCAATTAAAAAGAAAGAATTAAGGAAGCGCAAATGCAGCCTATTACAGGATTTCATCTGAATATTAAGTATAATGAATATTCCGTTGTGGATTCCCATTTTCTCGTGCAGCCACAGTCCATCATTTCAAGAAGGAAATTTACTGAATTAAATTAGAGCGAATTTCCGGTTGTGAGATGATTCTCTTCTGTGGATGGTATGAAAGGCCCTAAGCTTTAGGGCCTATTTAGAAATTCTGAATTGTGATATTGGACTCTGTGGCTCTGTATAAAGAATAAATAACATATTATTAGATGAAGGGCCCTTGTTTTGGAAAACCTATCCTAAATGCTTTGGTTTTGTTCTTAGACTGTCTCTTCTTGTTTGTCATTTAATGTCAGCCCGAGTAGGCACTGTCAGAGTCATTTCATATAAGATTCTGAAATGTAGATCTAAATCCCTACTGGATGTCCCGTGGACCAAGTAATAAATGAAGGATGGCAAAGTTTGAACAGTGATTTTAAATTAAGGGAATAATACACTCATTTATTTTAATTATGATAGACTGAGACTATCCAGATCTTCCTTCCGTGCTCCCCACTAAAGGGAGCATTAAATGTGTCTGTTGATAGGGAAACACACATGTCCCCAAGAAAGACTGCCATTACAGCTTTCAATGCAAAAGATCTGTCAAGTTAACGTCAGGACTATGGGCAGTGGCAGAAGATTCGATATCCAAAGTGTTTTTTTTTTTTTGTCATTGCTGTGGATTAATGAAATGGAAATGTTCATTCAATTTAAAACCCCACATATTCCTGACATTTTCTTTCCTCATCTGCCCTCTCTTCTAACAAACATGTAATGGCTTAAGGCATGCTAGGTAGACGCTGTGCGGAGCATGTGGTTACAAGGATATAACAGAGCTTCTGCTCTCAAGCAGCGTCCAGGCTTGAGGAGGAAGTGGGTTTTCATTGCCACACCACTTGCTTGGGATGTGCTGGTAATGACAGAACAATATGGGGGGACACAGAGAAGAGTGCGATGGAGGCAAGCAGAAGACGAGGGGTCAGTGGAGGCTTCCTGCTCTTCCCCGTGAAGGATCTGTCTTCTCATTATCCAAAGACACTAAGGGATGATTTTAAAATAGGTAATAGTTAAAGAGGTTTTACCTCTGTATTTATCAGATAAAATAGAAAGTGAATCAAGGAGCTTTTACTCAAACGGTCCTCCCTCATGCCTGCATCTCTGCTCGTGGGGCAAGGGGGTCACCTCTGAGCAGCCCTGGGAGCAGATTGGTCCATTCTAAAGGATCAATAGTGCCAGCTACTTGTCAGCATCGGGCTCTAGCTCTTCCAATTGCTCTTTCAGATTAAAGCCCTTGATAAATGGTGGGCAGTTTCTGGTCTTTGAATTCTCCTCAAATTTAATTATGTTGTAATATCCTGCCATCAAGTATTTCCACCTCTGTAGAGTAATTTCATATCTAATGGAGTCATCCATTTCCATGGTAAAATATTTCATGTTTAATCCAGTTAGATTGTATTTGTGGACTTACATTTCCCAGAGATGGACCAAAGTATTTATTTTTTATTCTGGAAATGTTCATTTCATGCCTTGCACTGACAAGACTCAGGAAGTAAATTCCCACAATATGGATGAGTCAGAATCTCCTGTTTGCATTCTTCCACTTCCCCCTCCCCTCATTGCTGCTACAGAGTCACTCAGTGCCAGGGACAGTCCTGCCAGTTAATGTGACAGAAGACCTCAGCTTTGCCTCCTAGGTGGCCCCTGATTCCAACACCCACAAGACGAGGAGGTGGAGATGGAGCCTCACACACAGTCCTGCCTTCTGTCCTTTACCCTCCTCACCAGCACACATTCCTTTTACCCTGATTTCACCCCGATACAGCATTTAAGGGGCATCGGCTGTCCACGATACGTCTCCTGAGCTTTATATGACCTATCCGATGACCTCTGAGACTTCTCATCACACATCCCTAGGAAGTGACCTAAAGATGAAACGTGCAAGTAGCAAACAAGCATGTTATAAATATAGCAAGCTCCCACTTAAAAAAGGAAACTAGAGACCTATAGAAAATGTATCTGTATTTATGTATGTGACACAGCTGTCCCAATTATGACTGGGCAGTGGTGTGTTAGGGACATGTTGGGGAAGTACGCTCATACTTTGAAAGCCTATTTTATATTTAAATTCTACTCTAATGGTGTATAGAAAAGATCGAGGCTCTTTTTTAATGGAACAAACTCCAAAACACTCATTAGAAAGGACAGGATCCCTCTATTAGTACATGTATTAGTTGAAAGCCCTGCCTCTGGAACCAGGCTGCCAATACTCAACTGGGGTGGACACTTAACCTCTCCACGCTTTAAAAGTTCCCTCATCTGTAAACTAGGAAGAGTCATAGCAACCATCTCAAAGTCTCCTAGTGAAGATGAAGGGAGTTAACATTACACGCGTGAACTGGTGAGAGCCGTGCCTGGTGCTCAGTCATGAGACCTGCCTCTATCGTTTGCACCATCATCAACACATCCTCTGGTCGGTCTCTGTGTGCAGTATTTACGTCATGAGACATCGGGTGAGCCAGTTCTACTCTGACAGATCTCCATAGTGATAAATATCTTCACTAAAAGCCGATTATTTAGGGGCAACGTTTAAAAAAAAAAAAGGCTGCAGTATTTTTCCTATTGAAATTAGAGCTGTCGGCAGTCAATTACAGGTTCCTTCACGGAAAACTGTGGTGCATTAAATGCCACACTTCACCATAAGTGGAAATCAGTGAAATACTGACCCATTGTTTCTCGATGCCATTTTCCAGGATTCTGAAGGAGTAGAAATTATGTTAGGAGTTTGTGCGAGTGGTCTGTTGATATATCGTGACCGACTGAGAATCAACAGATTTGCCTGGCCCAAGGTTCTAAAAATTTCATACAAACGGAACAACTTTTACATTAAGATTCGGCCGGGAGAGGTAAGTAGCCCCTCAATTTGGACATTGGAAAGAAAGGTACCCGGTAGCAAACAAAAATGTAAATTGCTAGTCCCAGGTTTTGAGCATCATAGGACATGGTGAGAGTCATGTGTCCATGCCTAAGAGAATTTATTGTAGGTTTGTTTGATAAGCAACAATAAGTAAAATATTCTCTTCTTTTTAATGGTTTGGTTCTAATTTTGTCCCACTGCATAGATGGAAAAGTTTTTATGTTTGCAGATTTTAGCATAACATCAAGATACATGAATAATGTTTCGTAGGTCTCAAATCATTGTATAAAAGAAACTCTGAGGTGCTAAACCTTTTGTGAATAAAGAATAAATTTCTTCCCGTCTGTCCCTGTTTTATGAGCTCATGCCCTTTTCATCTTCCAAATCTGCTGGCACCCTAGCATGAATAACTTCGAGATAATGTGATCAAAGTACAAGAAAGATTAGAGCAAGAGACACCAAGGATAAATTATGCAAATGTCTCATAGCCTAGTACATTTGTGTCTTTTTCTTTTAATCAGAAAGACTGGTGAAAAAAATAAAAATTGTCGACTAATCCTTGTTCCCTAGGCAAAACCATCCTGATCTTAGATCCTTCATAGTGGTTTACACATAATAGGTGGTAAATATCTCCTATTACCTGTGTAACAGATGATGAATAAATATATCCAGTTTCTAATGAGCATGGTTAATCTAATGGAGGCGGTCAGAACTCTAAGGTTGCATGCAGCTCATCTGTGTCTCTGAACATTTTCTGGTACAGTACAGAATTATTTTCTGTCTTCAAAATCAGCCTCTCCATTGGTGGAAAATGTAATTTAAATATCAGGTTATGTGGGTTGTAATGTACAGCATGGTGACTATAGTTATAATACTATATTATATCTGAAAGTGGCTAAGAGAGTAGATCTTAAAAGTTCTCATCACAAGAAAAAACCTGTGGTGATGGATGTTAGACTTAGTGTGATCATTTCACAATGTATATAAACATCAAATCATTATGTCATACACTTGAAACTAGTATAATATTATGTCAGTTGTACCTCAATTTTTAAAAAGTTTTAAAAAATCATAAAGCAAGGAATCATGTTTAATGTAAATACAAAATCAAACTTGTCTGTGAAGACTGAAATAATCTGTAAGCTTTTCATGTAAATACCTGAAACTAATTTTTTATATTCCCTAAAATTGCATATTAAACTTATAACCAATATATATTCGACTCATCAAACGTTTACAAGTGAGCATCTACTTATTGTCAGGCACCATGGTGGGCATTAGAAATAGAAAGATAAATATGACCTTGTTCCTGTCCTTAAGGGACTTTCTGTTGAGCAAAAAACAGTCTCATGTACTTAGAATTATGTCATCATGATACATTTTGCACATATAATACTCTGGGGCAAGCATGCTGTGGTGACGGCCCGGATGGGAAATTTGGAGAAATGCATCAGGAAACAACAGTGAGCCATGGAGGGTTTTAGAGAGGATGTGATATACTAGATGAATAATTTGGAAAGAAACTCAGCCAATTAGTGATGAGATGTGCTAAGACCTCAACTAGGGCAGAGGCCATGGGAATAGAACAGAAGGAGCAAATGTGAGAGAGGTTTCAGAAACTAAGCCAGTAGGTCTTGGACACAGGATGGAGGAAGGGGCTGAAGAGAGGAGGGAGTCCAGGATAATCAGAGGTCTTTGGTTGGCACGAGTGAAGTTGATGAACATGATATTATTAGATGAGGGGAGAAAACAGGGAGAATTTCAGGAAAAAAAAAAAAAAAGATTAAATTCTTTTGAGATATATTTTCATGGGGTGATTCTTGCATAGTAAGAAACAGAGTTTTGAAGGAGTCATCAGCTGTATCCATTGTATTCAAGGCCTTGGGCATGAAATAAATTACCCAAAGAACAAGGCAAGTTAGAGAAGAGAGACCCTAAAACAGAAATTCTGGGTGACATCCCTTTTTGAGGGAGGAGTAGGCAGAAGAGAAACATAGGGAGATGAACAAAAGCACCAGAGAAAGAAGAAAAGGGGCAAGAACAGTCATGAATGACAAGGAGACCAAACTCTGGGTACGTGGTGAACCAGCAGGGCCAGATGTTAACAGGGAAGGTGTGTGGGCTAAGACCTGAGAAAAGTGCTTCGGGCTTGACAGATCCCATTGCGACATTGAAGAGTTCAAGCAGGTGGTAGGAGCACCTGCCAGGTGGCGATGAGGTGGGGAATCAAGTAGCCATGGCTTCTCCTTCCTGACATTTGTCAAGGAGCAAGATGGGGTTGTGGTTCAGGCAGAAGCAGGCTCAAAGAAAGTTGGGCTTCCCCCCCCTTTTTTTTGCAAGCGTATACATAGGCTTGAGAAGAATGAATGAGGAAAAAATCATTGGTGGCACAAAGGCTCTGAAGAGGTCAAGACGTTGGTACAAAGCATAGAGAAATAGATAAACATTCAAAAAGTGCAGAAGCCTCTGTCATCTTTGGTCTAAGGAGGGTAGCAGCAAGGAAATATTCCCAGCTTTTTGCAGCAGAGAGCAAGTTGATTGTTCTTTAAAACCCCTGGCCTTAGCACAGTGTGTGGTACATATTAGATGCAGGATGAAGAAATGGAGGACGGGTTAGTCACAGTCGTAATACTCTGGCTTGTCGTTTGACTGAGGCTCTTGGCCAAGAGCAATTGCTATGACTACCGCTACATGTGAACATCCAGAGTGAGTACAAAATTGGGAAAGTTAGTTGTAGTCGGAGTAGCTTGTGATATATTTCCCATTCTCCCCGCCGCCAACCCCGCTAGTTCCACTCAAATAAGAAGTAGAAGTCAAGCATAGTTACCTCTCATATGCCATGCGTAGAACCCCTCCCCTGGGTTCTTTGCTACATAAATTACTTTTTTTTTTCTATTGACTGTATCAGTAGTCTGGTTGTTTTATGCTCTTTTGGAAAGCTTTTACTGTTTAAAATGGTTGCCCTCTGGTGGCCTGATGCATACTGTCTTCAGAAAATTAAAAAAAAAAATCCCGAACATTTGCAATAATAATAATTAAAATATATTACTCAGGAAGTCAGATATTTTACCTTGAGAACGCAAATGGCTGATAGATTATCATCTGAACTATACATGCTGAAAGATAGGAAATTGTGTTCTCCTAGTCTCTGATCATACATGTAAAATCAAAAGATGTTAGTGTCTAATGTGATAATACAGAGTGGAATGCACAAACAAAATCAGCAATATCTGATACCAAGTCATCAAATACCTAGGAGATACATCTTCTTGGACCAGATCCTGGGAGAAAATACCACCCTGAGAATGCTGCATTTTGCTCATTCCTGTACATGCCAGTTGAAATCATGATGTCACAGAGACATCATGAAAATAAGGCTTAAAAATGAGATCAGGACAAATTGGTCTCTGGAAGGAACCCAGATAGCCTCTTTTTTTGCATTTAATTTTCATAAAATCCATACTTGTCCGTAAAACATTTACTACACCCATGGTGTGGTTGTCTATGGCTGCAGCATTTTAAGGAGAATAGATACAGGGTGGTTTTTTAATGAATGAAGGTGTTTAGCATTAATTCTGCATATAGCACTTGTTTTTGTGAGTGAAGGAAACTTTTGTGGGGGACATGATTTTATAAATTATTTGCTTTTATGTTATTTATCATTGCAAACTTGACTTTACTCTTCAATATGTTTGTTTTTTAATTTAGTTTGAACAATTTGAAAGCACCATTGGGTTTAAGCTGCCAAACCATCGAGCTGCCAAGCGTTTATGGAAAGTGTGTGTTGAACATCATACATTTTTCAGGTAGGTAAAGATGATTTTTTTTCTTCCTAAGGAAGAATTAGAATGATTGGAATCACTTATATTGCAAAACTCTGTTTGGGAGAAGAATATGGAAGCATATCCTTTCTTTTCCTTCAAGTTCATGGTCACCGGATTTCTTGATAAGAAATCCTAAAAACTTTTGACTGAAGTATCTTCCTTAATTTGTCTGGTGCTTATATGCCGTATGTCCACTTTATTATCTTTAGTGTCTTTTCATTATTTTTATAAGATGTCCACCTCAGGGATTCAGTCCATTCCTTACTATTTCAGTCATTTCTCAACATCCTTGACTCCTTTGCTTACGTACAGTACTCAGACTACCAGATTTGTGTCTATAAAATAACAACTTACCACTGTTGTTCTTCACTAACGTCACCTCTTTAACTGCTCTTTGGGCTTATAGGACCATAGACTCCTCAGTTGTGTGAGATGAACTTCAGTTCATGTAGTCTGTCCCAACCCACATGGTATTTATAGCCTCTCTGCAACTCCCCGGTTGATATGTACTGTGGGAATTGATTTTTTTTCCTATAAAATCACATTCATTGAACATGTTATGTGTTAAACCTTTAGCACACAAAGCACTTTACCTTTGACTAAAAAAGTTAACATTCTTAATACTTGACTTAAGCGTCTCTCTGGTATTTTTTCCTCAATATCTCTAGACTGTTGTTACCAGAAGCACCTCCAAAGAAATTCCTGACCTTGGGCTCCAAGTTTCGTTATAGTGGCAGGACACAAGCCCAAACAAGAAGAGCCAGCGCGTTGATAGATCGCCCTGCCCCTTACTTCGAACGCTCGTCCAGCAAACGTTATACCATGTCTCGCAGCTTGGATGGAGGTAGGCATTACTTAAGATCCCTTAGTAATAAGAATCAGGAATGGCTACCCAGAAATAGTGTGAAACCATCACAAGCTTTCAATAAACGTAGATCTTCTTGAATAGTATGAAATGAAAAGCACTTGCTGGTCTATGGCTGAGTGGCAAGTTTTTAACCCCCACCCTCAAAAAAAAAAGTGCCTTTGGGAGTCTAATGTCTGTTATTGGTAGATTTATATAAAATTCCATAAAAGAATGGTACTTAGGGAATGAAGAGCATAGCGTTCATAAGCTGGCACCCCGAATTTGGAGAAAGATGCTCTCATTCTGAATATAGTTGTCACATACTCTGTAAGTAATTTGGTTCACTTGCTGGCAGATCTGAAATGATTATTGGGTTTGTTTCAGTCAATCTGTTTCAGAAGGAGGACTGTAAGTTAAATGTATCTGTTTCTACAAAATGTTTATGGATAAAATGTGACTGTTACCAGTCAATGCATGATAGCCGTTAGAAAGGATGACATTCAAATAATAATATGGTTATTATTAATAGTTAATATTAATTACTACCCCAGATGGCCTGGGAGAGCATTGCCATGTAAATGTTCTCCGCGGTTAAGTCAAATGTATAAGTTCAACAAGGAGAGAATCACTGAAATAACAGTTCTAAGGAATGACATAATAGTGAGTCTCTCCTGGGTTTTTGTCTTAAGCAACAGTTTCGTGTTGCTGTCCGTAGTTACGCACATGGCAGCCGTAATAACAACAACAACAACAATAACAATAACAACACTTCACTTAGAAAGTGAGCCATGGCCAAGTCTCTGTTTTCTCATTCCAAGCACCTGGAGATTAGTTGTTTTATAAAAGAGCTATCCTGTGTATTTAAAAGGAATTAGACGTTTCTAGCATGTGTGTACAATTTTAATAATCAAAAACATAAAATAAAAATAAAGGAAAAATAACAAAAAGTTACAAATATGTGGGATCACCTTCGTCCTTACCTTTTTTGCCACCACTCCCCATAGTCCCAGTTCTCTCTTCCCTTTCACCGTACCCCAACGTGGCTGCTGGGATGATGTGCTCCCTGAATCCCCTGATTTAGAAGTTGTATTTTTCTAATGAAATACTTTCTAAACAGTTAATAGAAGTCAAAATTGTATCATTAGTGCTGAATCATGTATGTTACTAGTGAAGTGAAAAAACACTTACCTGGTAGGTAAATCCAGACTGAAGTCCATCTGTGCAGCAGATGGAGAGTGATTTAGACTCCCCAGGTCTCAGTTTTAGTCATCATCTCTAAAATGGGAGTAAAGCCATTTGTAAACAGTGAATGAGACAGGTGTGACAGCATTCTTGATAGGTGTAATAATAATTACATTCATAATTATTCTTCTAGGCTTTTGTGAGCTGGCCTAGGAATTTAATTACCATCCTGTATCTTCCAATAGTTGCTTCTTTTTTGGAATATCTAACTTGGAGCCAAACTTTTGGAATAAAATGTTTATTAGGACCATTTTGGGTTGAATTAAAATGCTGAAATAACTCTCTGTAACATTGAAGCTTTTCTTACTGCTTTGTTCCATTTATTCTTCTTGCTCCTTTAGAGAATCTCTGTAACCTGTGTATTCTATCAGTCAGTGTTGGGGGGACTGTTGTAGAGTCACACCTTTTTTCCCTGGACATCATCCACTTTGTTCAGTGATGTGTATCCAAGGGAACACATTTGTCGTGAATGTTGTTTTCCTCATGACCTTTTTGTGATAATGATTGTTGACAAGACGGAAGACAATTGTGAAATAAATGTACTAATACCATACTGTCTCTTCCTCCCTGCCCAAAAGTGATGTTAGTATGTGTTGTCTCTCACTCTTTGGGGTCCTGGCAATTCTAGTATGTTTTCTGTGCTGCTGAGCTGGGTGCTCTGGCTGCATGCTGGAACACAACCGCTTCTTGCAAGATTGCATCTTACACAGAACAGCCTCGCTGGCCCATTGGGAACTTGCATCTCCTAGGAGCTTTTTCATCAATATGAGGAAATATAAAAATATCTTAGTGAAGATATTTTAGTGAAACAGTTTAGCTAATATAAAAGGATTTTGGAATGTTTTCATACATTTATACTTTAAACTTCCTAAACTATGAAGCTGATGCTATTTTGCCTGTGATTAGCCACTGTGTATTTGAAAAGCATTATTTATAAGTTTAAATGAGTTGTATGTATCTAAAACCGAAAATAATGAGTACCAGGCTTTAAAAATGTAACTGAATTAAGCATCTTTCACTAAGACATTTTAGGTGGGATGAAAGGCTGTGTCTTATATCTTTTATGTTTGCATGCTTTACATTTGCATGAATTTCATTAGCAACATTTGTCTTATCGTCCCAAAATATCAGAGATGAGTAAGTCTATGCATATCATGGTGGTCTGTTTAAAGTGCAGTAGAAATTAAAACATTTCTGCACTCCAGCTGCACAGAGTTGCCATCCAGATTGTCTAATCTTTCCGAAGAAAGACTGTAGGAGTGATAGGCTCTTTAACCATCATTAATAAGAGTAATTGAAAAACCCAATTCGGTGCTTCTTGATGAATGGCCCTTCCAAAGATATGTTGAGAGTCAAGCGGGTGAGAGCAGTTGTCTGCGGCAAGTGCCGCTGTTGGTTGCAGGACCTGTCACCAGTGCTTGGTACTGACGTCCAGCCAGTTACTCTGGAGGGTAACAGGCTCGCAGCGTCCCGGTCTCCCACCCTTCCACCGCATCTGCCCTCACGCTCGTCCTCACCGGGGAGCCCGAGAGCTATTCCGGTGGCTTCAAGCCATTTAAATCATTTTAAAACACTGGTCTAGAAGCTCCAGAAAGATGAGTCTCTGCTACTGCTTAGATGCAGGTTCCTGTAGCGCTGACTGGCCTTTTCAGACAGACGTGGGTAGGGGTACTTTTTTCCCTAATGGGACAACCGGTGGTGTTCTTCTGCCTTCTGCCTTAACTATTTCAGACGTTTTTCTTCCATTGTATTTGCTTGTAGCGTCAGTGAATGAAAACCATGAAATCTACATGAAGGATTCTGTGTCTGCTGCAGAGGTTGGTACTGGCCAGTACGCCACAACAAAGGGCATCTCTCAGACCAACTTGATCACCACTGTGACTCCGGAGAAAAAGGCCGAGGAGGAGCGGGACGAGGAAGAGGACAGGCGAAAAAGGGTGGAAGAAGTCACACCGGTCGCGGCAGCACGGCATGAGGGAAAGGTACATCTCCCAGGCTCCCTCCTAGTGCTTGCTTAGACTTTGAAGAACTAATAATTCCAAGGCTATAAACCAGGAATGTGTTAAGGCTCAGGGTAATTCGGGACGCCTGGGTGGCTCAGTCAGTTAAGCAGCTGACTTGATCTCAGCTCAGGTCTTGATCTCGGGGTCATGAGTTTGGACCCCACGTTGGGCTCCACTCAGGGCGCGGAGCCTACTTAAAAAAAAAAAAAAGACTTAGGGTAGTTCATATTTCAGCATTAGTCACATTCATATTATCAGTTTTTAAATTCTGATTTCCTCTGTTGACATTTTTCTTCTGAAAGATTCCTTCTTAACTTGAAAATTTTTATTTTAACTGATGTGCTATGTAAGACTTTCAACAGCTGTCCTGTCTGTAGATCTTAAAAATACATTTAGTGCCACATGACACTTTCCTGTTTGGGCTCACATGTCAGAACTATCACTAAAACTATTTTCTTTGTTTCTGGCCCCATTCTCCTACCCAGGTACTGTATATTTTTCTAGATATACAGTGATCACATTGCCATTCCTCTGACTGCAAGTAACTGAGTGACCATAGCCTGTGTATTTATACACTACTTCCTCTCTTAGACTTAGGATTATCATCTAATCATCAAAGTAGCGAGCAGACATGTTTTGAAAAGAGATATTAAAGCAGAACATTGCAAAGGAAGACGGAAAGTGAATTTAGCAGCCATTTCTCCAAGGTGTTTTATTCATTAAATTTTTAAACTTCATCGCATCCCAGTATTTATTTATTTATTTTACAGTATGTTTATTTTTGGTAATCTGGTACTTAGAAAGCAACTTTTCAGAAAAATGGAAGTCAGAAAAGGCATAGACAGCCTACTTCTGGTTCAGGGTTTTATTATAAGTAGCAGAGCATCTCCCTAAAAGTTAAAAAAAAAAACAAAACTATATTGACAAGTTTATGTGTGATGATAATGGAAAAACAGAGTGGCTCCTGGAATGTACAGAGTAAAAAGAAATAACAGAATAAACATGTTGTATAACTCACAGATTATGCTAAAACTTGCCTAGATTTGACTCAAAAGTGTTCTATCTATATTATTTCTTAAATATAGATTATGTGGCAGGGACTCACATACAGGGACTCTAAACAAAAATGCTCCTTTTGATAAGAGTTACACAGTGAAGGGTAGACCCACAACATATTGTAGTTACGTCAGAATATTCCACATAAAACCCTACCCACCATTTTTTTAGGATAAGATCATTTATTTACCAAACACAAATGAAAACAGGGTAGGAAATGACAACAAGGATATTTGGATCATTTTTGCTGTGAAAACGTGCTTTGTTCTAAATTTCGTTTTTACACTCTTTATTTTCCACTGAAGTCAAGGCAGCGTTTAAATAGGACATAAGGAAAAGGTAGTATGCCCGAAAAGCAAATGATTTCCACGATTTTCTGAAATCACCCATGCGAACCGACAATTCTCATGGATGTGTAACTGTGATTAAACTGGCACAATAAAGAAAATGACTTTTAGTTTGCTCAAAAAATACACCCAGGCAGTCTCTCCTTATTTAATTTGAAAAGCCCACCATTTATATAAAATACAGCACTAAACCATATCACTTTTGCCACTTATGGCATGGGAAAATAAAAAGATAAAAAACTATGACTCTCATTGTCCGAATCTCTGAGAAGCCAACACTTTGACCCAAATGCCCTCAGAAGGGCTGTGGCCCAGACCTAGTGCTCAGGCAGGTCGATGGCTGTCTTTGTTTTCCACAGTGCACAGCTGTCTTTTAAAAACCACTTGAATGAGCAGCATGGAAAATTATACCTTCATTTTATTCTTCTCCATCTTCAAAAAGTAACAAAGAGGGTACTCATTTTTTAACCAAAATGAAAGTGTATCACTGAAAATAGGTCTTAAAAGACTGGTCCCCTAGATTCCTTTGAGAAGAGGCCTGTTCCCAGGCTAATGATCACCCCAGGTGACTGAGCAGCTGTCCACCACCAGGGGACAATAGTCTGCATGCAGAAGTCAGCTTGTAACTTTTATATTATTCTCCATTGAATGAGATGTGTGTAGGGTCATGTTTAAAACACAACACTTAATGTCAGACGCGAGTATTGAAAAGAGACGTATTTGTCTAAGACCTAAAAAGAGACACTTCTAAATTCTAGAATATCCACGATACAGCTTTACCTGTACGTGTTCTAACCCTCTGTCTTTATATTTACCAAGTCGGGATTGGGGTCTTCAAAGCAGGGTGTGGGTAGTTTCCACGCTAGCAAGTCCCTAGGCAAAACACACGTGTACGTGCTTGCATGCGTGCACACACACACACACACACACACACACACACACGAACTCACACACGCAGAGAGTCCCAGAGAGCAGCAGAAGTCTTATCTTCAGGCTCTGTGTGACCTTGAATTGAAGTCCTGGGACCGCCCTCCTGAGCTGTGCCAGGGCCTGTTGGGAGCTTGCTGGCTGCCCTGCTTCCCCTTGTGCTCAGCATCCCTCCACCCCCTGCAGAGCAAACTGGCTGGGGTCAGAGAGGCTGCCAGGGCCCCAGAGAATGGAAGGAGCCTCTCTTTCCCTCCAGAAGCCTGAACTCACAGGGACCACTTTTGTGGCGAGGCCTGCCTTTATCATTCTGTGAAGGATTCAAACCAGGGGAGTTAAATATGGCGATTACTTGCTCAGAAAAACCAGAAGGCTGGGAAATTGTCCCTTTCTATTATTTATGGACCACAAATAATACAAACTAAATACTTGTGAGCCATATCACAAGAAGGCACATTCTTTTTGCTAGTTAGCTTGTTGAAACCCTTATTTGAGTTTAAGTTACGTTTACATCATGGAGAAAGGAGCCAAAGTAGACGTTTTCGAAGGAACCTCAATTCTTTGGGGAGGGTGAGTTCCTAAAATGCTAATTGTTGACTTCCCTGAGTGGCACTGCTTATCAGATGGGAGTGGGGCCAGAAACTTCTTGATTTGGAAACCCACCTGTTTTGGATATAATTGACTAAGCGTGGAAAGATAATGCTAAAATTTTTTTTAATAATCAAAATTTGGATTCATTTTTATTTTTTTAATCCAACCAAACTATAGTAACAGATCTGTTAGCTGGAGATCAGGAGACGTTATTGAAAGTCTTGATTTTAAGTTCTCAGAGAGTCCTATTTGCTCTCAAAACCCTACAACTTTCTAGAGTTATTGGTCTAAACAAACTTTCTGGATGGTGTGAAACATGTAGACTTTGAGATTGCCCGGTGATATCTTCTGTTCTGACTTTATAAAAAAGCCCGCCCTGTATTTCCTAATGGGAACCTGGTAGCCGCTCATGGTAGCGTTGGCATGCAGCTTTAATACTTGAAGTATGAACAACCCTAGTGCTAAAATTCTTGTTTTACAATTTTGTATTGATACCCATAAGAAAATTAACTAATTGCAGTTTTCTTTTTGTCCTTTTGCACCTCTGTTTGCTGCTTTCTGTCTCTCTCTGTCTCTTCCACATCAGTCACCTGGGCTTGGCACTGACTCATGTCCCCTGTCCCCCCCATCAGCCCATCGTCCCCCCGCATCCCCCCCAGAGCTCCGTAGGAGGTGTAAGGAGAATGAGCACCAAGCCCCAGGCTTGGAGCCAGCCAGAGGCACCATGCGTGCACGCGGAGAGCCCGCCGTGGACTCTGACCACAAAGCAAAGCCATCCTTAGGGGACCAGGATGTGGCTTTTAGCTACAAACAGCAAACTGGCAAAGGGACCACCCTGTTTTCCTTCTCCTTGCAGCTCCCGGAGTCATTCCCTTCTCTTCTCGATGACGATGGGTACCTCTCTTTCCCCAGCCTGTCGGAAACCAACCTCCTCCCCCAGAGCCTGCAGCATTACCTCCCGATTCGCTCACCCTCCCTTGTGCCCTGTTTCCTCTTCATCTTTTTCTTTCTGCTCTCCGCCTCCTTCTCAGTGCCATATGCCCTCACTCTCTCCTTCCCTCTGGCTATGTGCCTCTGCTACCTGGAGCCCAAGGCGGCCTCCTTGAGTGCCTCACTAGACAATGACCCGAGTGACAGTTCAGAGGAAGAGGTGTGTACCTCGGCATAGAGCACACTTCCCTGTCGTGGTCGGGGCTTCGGTCCGAAACAGTGTTAGGCGCCTACTGCCATAGTGGTCCTACTTTCAGAGCCTCATTTATTGTCTGTGCCGACATGTGAGAGGTTTCTGTGTGTCGGGGAGTCCCCCCCGCGGCCCCCGGGTTAGGCACAACACCATGTGGATGGAGCAGGCTGCGCCCAGCTCAGAAGCGTTCGGCCGCCCGCTGAACTCTACCATGACGAAGGACTCAGAAGTCCATTTTAAAGAACCCATTAGCTGTGTTAAAAATCAGGGCTAGGTTAAAGGTTCTGGTCAGTTACTGGTTCATAAAGGAAGGGACCTATAAGACCGAGAAATAAGTTTGAGTCGGATTGATGGAGTGTTCCCCAAACACCTTCTGGCATCATGGTACGTACACAGCGGTGATACCAGTGGATAAACAACCCTCACAGCAAGGTGGGAATGAACAGCTGGAGGAGGTGGGTCATCATCAGCTGGGTGGCTTTCCCCCAACTATATTGATGCCTCTCCTCCCTGGAGATTCCGAAATATCCCCAAACTGCCTTTGCTACTCACAGAGGCGAGCCAGATCCTAAGGCTGTGTTGGGTCAGAAAAAACGCTTGAGTAGGTGAAAAGGCCCATGTGACCTCAGTCGTTGGAAGGGCCTCAGAGAGGACCAAAAATAACTGCAATTTTCAAACACTGTTGGGAAAAGACTCCTTGAAGATGTCTTCATGCTGTAAAAAGGGGCTGAAAGTTCATCAGTCCTCATAGTGCCAACGCATATATTGGATGGCAGTGATCCTTTCAACTCCAGCATGAGCCAAAAAATCCACGCACGTGTGGACAGTCTGGAAAGGTCAGGGGAGCTGGGTAGGCCCCTGCGGCTCTCAGCCAGGCATGTGCTCAGTGGGGAGAGGATTGGGGCCTTCAGCCTCTGTCTGAGAAGACATGCCACCTGTCCATCTCCTGTCCCTCATCTGAGCCAGTGGGTGAGTTGACATGGTAGCCCAGTAGCTTTTCCTCTTCACTGCTCTCCTTTCACACCACTCTCCAGATGTGTGAACAGCCCAGCAGTTCCCTTCAAACAGACCGCAGGGGAAAAAGAACAGAAGCTGCCAACAGAGGGCCTGACCGTCACCCACCCTTCTGCCCACACCCTCCCCAGGCCCCTCCAGCTCTTCTGTTCTCACAAAACAAGGCTTTTTGTGGCAGGAGACAAGCCCAGTACTCCCAGCATTTAAAAAAAAAAAAAAAGGTCACAAAGTCAAAGCAACACTGAAAAAAAAAAAAAAAGGGAAAAGTCTATTCAGTTTTCAGCTCAGTCGGAAATCATAATTTGAGCTGCACCTGTGGGTATATAGAATTGTGTTTATCTATATTTAGTGATATTATGACCATTTCTTAGCAGCAGAAGGAAAAAAAATGGGAATGGCCTCAGATGTTTTAAATAAAAATTTGCCCTTTTCAGTTTGATATTGCATAAGAGCCCTTTGCAAGGTTCTTGGGCCGTATGATTTAGCTCCAAAGTCCATATGACTTTATTTATCTAATATAAAACTATTTCCATACATGGAAAATATTTTAAGAGAATGAATCCTAGGCTTTAATATCACCATTTCTCACAGTGGCAATATGATCAGATAACGTAGGACTAGAACGTACCACATGAAGACCACAAGATTATCTACAAAGACCCGTAACATTAGCTGGTTTCCAACCTGGACATCTATTTTTCCTTTAGCAATGGAGTTAGTCATCCAGCTAACATAAAGCAAAAAGATTGCCATTTTCTGCTTTTCTGAATTCTAAGTAACTGAACTTTTCTGTAGCAAACCACACAGATCTTGTGCCTAATCCAGGGTATACATCTTGTTGTAATCAGTGCATGAAAATTAATGTTAAATTTGGGCATGTCTGCATTACATCAGCAAAACAAATCACAGCAGTTACCCAATGCAAGCCGGTGACCACGTGACTGGAGCTTCCCAGCCAATAAGTCTCCCTGTTATTGCAAACCTCTGAGACCGTGAGCCAGCTCTGGCCACTGCGGTCTTCGCCCTCCTGTCCAGCCCCGGTCGCCCATGACAGCTCTCCTAACACGAGACTTCGCGTATGGCCATCTGTTCAATGTCGTCTCTTAACCCCAAGTGTTAAGAGCTATGCTCTCTAGTTCAGGCTGAGCTGGAGGACTCCTATTGTAGGTCATTTCATTAAAAAAAAAAAAAAAAAAGCCATTTGTTGACATGGCCTGTTTTATTCTCTAGGCTTCAAGCACTTTGGCAGCTAAACAGGGTGACTTTGTGTAACATAAGGTTCAGCTCTGTTACGTTCATTTTGCAAAATCACTATGAATGTAATTCTTTTCAAATATTTTGTCATCGATGCTTACATTTCTTACGTGTTGAAGTGATTTAATTAGATCCTGCCTTTCTCAAGAGTGAAACCCAGGGTGGAAAGGCAGAATCATTTCAAACTATAAAGCTGTTGACCAATCATGTTTTTTTCTTTTGTACCTTCAAGAATGGTCACATAAGAAGGGGCACAGAATATTAAATCATCTGTCAAGAAACGTAAGCTGAACTTAGTTCACCATACCGTAGAATGTATTTATGTGTCAATTTGTGAGGAATTTTTTCATAATACAAAAAAGATTCAAATTTGGAGGAAAGAATTAATCGATCAACCAATTTTTAAAATTTTAAGTTGTGTAGACGTAGAATAATACGATAGTTTGTGACCTGTTATACATTTTGTAGTTTTGATTAGTCGTAGTATATTATATAAATAATATATAAAAGCTGCTTGTGCTATAAAAGCTACTTTGTTCAGCCTTTCTTCATTCATTATTTATTGATCATGCACTATATTTGTCGAATAACTGACTACATGCCCAGTAAGAATTTAAGGCCTAAGCTATTTTTTCATATAGCTAGAAAAAATGGTAGTAGTAATTTTGTAATATTATAATGTGATACTAATATATTAACATCAACATATGACAGTTATTACATGCACTTTTAGGTCTGCATGTGTCAGGCGTTATAGAAAGCACTTAGTGTCCATTACCTGATACAGTCAGGGCTGTTATTTTTTCTCCATTTTGCTGGAAGGAAATGGGGATTAAAACATGAAACATGTCCAGTGTCTCACAGATTTCAGTAGCAAGGATTTGAGCTCATGTCAGTCTGACATCAGAGCCCTCACTCTTAACCAGGACTGTAATCTAAAGCCAAGATGCTTTAGTAGATTTAAAGCCGTAAGGGAGATTATGTAAGAAAAGAAATACTTTCAAGCACCTTGGAAGTGTTTCACAAAATGAGTTAGCACACCAAGCACCACCAGTCATTCCTATTTATTCTTGAAAGCCTAAGGTTTCTTTGGGTTATTATACACTTGAACAATAACCTGTCTCTCTCCCCCTATGTCAAATTGGCCATTCCCTAGGCTGTCAGTTGGGGAAGCCATGCTAACACCATAGCAATGATCACCCTCATCAGAAAATTAATAGCCACCCCTCCCCCGCCGGGTGTTGCGAAGGTGGTCAGGTCATGAAAATGTGTCAGCGCACATTCTTTACCAAACTACTGAAAATTATGTTCTACTTAGGCATGGTAGCTGGCCACCTCAGGCACACATGCCAAACATGAATTTTAATGTATTTTCTTTTAGGCATATATAAAATGGAAATTTGGGATGGTGCCAAGAAATCCACCTAGCCGGAGTAAGGTTGATATGCACATCCCTGTCCCAGTCATCCTTCTTGAAATTCCTTGTTGTTAGGATTCAAAGATAATTTGGAGAAGCAGGTTCACAGGCTTACAGCTCCCAGTTTTTATTTTTGTTTTCAAAATATTAATCGCGTATCTTTGCTCAAGGGAATTTTATTAGTGATTAGTTGACATTTGTGGAGGGAAATTCAGTTAATAATATATTACGGCATTTAAATGTCCCATCTTCAATAGCTGTGGTTCTGTTGTACTCCAAAGAAAATAGTTTCTGTTTTAAACCATAAACCTTTATGAAACCTCTTAAAACCCAGTCCTGAAATTTATAATTTCTCCCTTAAAAACTTAGGCTCTGTCAAATGCTGTGCTTTGTTTTATTTGTTTACAAGTAGATGTCTCTCTTTCTCTCTTCATTTTTTTATTATTATTATAATTTGCTTCATTTGAATGGTTGTTTTGGAAAGAGATGTTTAAATACCTACTTTGATATACTTCTTTATCTTGGAGGGTGGGGAAAAATAACAGTTAGTCTATAAAAAATCTAGGTAACACTGCTACTTGAAAACTGAGTTACATTTTTCACATATAAAACATATGCCTGTGAGTCACTGGCATGTGCTTTTTATAAGTAATAGGTAATGCAGACAGCCTGATGGTCATAAATGGGTGTAAATTATCAACGTGATATAAATGAGGGGCTGAAAGTCCAGTGACAGAGTAGCTTTTTATTTAAATTTACATTTTAATTTACCTTTCAAATGTGACATATCAGTAGAATAACAAACATATACAAACATCAATTTTATTTGCATTGAACATTCTTAAGAGATCTTTCTTGGGGTTTTAGTTAAACGGGGTGTGGGGGAGAAGGACAATTTGATTTTCCTGAGACATGAAACCAGACAGGTCAGCTTGGCTAATGCAGTCCCTGCGGTTCCCGCAGGCTGTGCGCCTCTGGTCTTCCTCCGAGTGGCTCTGCTGATGAAGCCTGGCTCTGGCCTTTCTTTGGCTTTTGCTTGAACCTGCATTCTTGTGGGAAGGTAGTATGAATCAGATCACAGAGAAAGAGAGCGAGCTGTTGGACCTGTGCCATGCCCTATTTGACCGAACGGGTTTGTTTTCTATTCCCGCCTTCCTCCCGGACCCTGGTCACTTCTGTGATCAATAGACCGACAGTGAGCGCACGGACACGGCGGCGGACGGGGAGACCACGGCCACTGAGGTTGGTACCATCACTGCGGGCAGGAGGCTGGTGGCTGCCCAGCACAAGTGCTTCATGAACGGGGCTCTGCCTTTAGGGCCTTTGCATACTAGCTTTTAAAGAGCGGAGAGAAATTCTTACTTTGAAAGGAGGAAGTAAACATATTCTATTGCCTAAGCCAGTGGTTCTCAAACTCTGGCCTGCATCAGAATCCTCTGGCAGGGTCCCCTTCTCATGTTTCTTGTGCAAAAGAAAAAGGTCTAGGGTGGGACTCCAGAATTTGCCTTTCTAACAAGTTCCCAGGGATGTTGACTCTGCCATTTTAGGATCACATTTTGAGAACCTTTGGCTAAACCAATAATACTTAAAAAAATAATAATTATATATATATATATATTCCCCTTTCCCAAATGAGAGGCTGTTTGTGTGTGATAGCCATGATCAGTGAGGAGGAGGGTCACAATTAATTTAATTAGCTTATTTACTAGATACAGATATATTTTTAAATCGCAAATGGTCAAATAATAATTATTAAAATAATAATTCCCTTATTTTTGTAGACAAGATGGATGTAACCTAGGTCACTCAAAAGAAATGGATTCTCTAAGGAAGAAAAAATTAGCAAATTACTGTTAGTACTCTATTCCAAAAAAATAAAAGGTGATCATACTATGCTATCATTTATCCTTTATAAATTCTTTAGGATAAATAAACGTGTGCTTATGTTGTTTTTCGAAGCTTCTCTACAAATAACTAAAATTTCTGTAAAAACAGTGTAGTAATGGAAGCCAAGATGTTCCTTTCCTGAAGTGCTCACAGAATTTATTTTTTACTTTGTGGAGTTGTTTTTTACATCATCCAGTTAGAACAGTCTTTTCTAGTAGGACCTTCAGGAAGA
Source organism: Leptonychotes weddellii (assembly GCF_054177405.1). Taxonomy (NCBI): domain Eukaryota; kingdom Metazoa; phylum Chordata; class Mammalia; order Carnivora; family Phocidae; genus Leptonychotes; species Leptonychotes weddellii. The sequence goes on along the minus strand of NC_138381.1, from coordinate 49,655,830 downwards.
ACTAAAAATGTAAATAGTATCTGTATAATACTTAATTGAAAGTATCTTCAGAAAAACCTTTTAAAATGGAGTTTTCATCCTTGGGAAATGCCAGAGTTCATCTCAAAGTTTGGAAATCATAATTTTTTAAAGTTAAAAATAACAGCACTGGCATTGAAAAGTATAATAATAATAATATTGTTATTATTATTATAATAGGGGCACCTGGCTGGCTCAGTCGGTAGAGCATGCCACTCTGACTCTTGATCTTGGGGTCATGAGTTCAAGCCCCACATTGGGTGCGTAGAGTCTACTTAAAAAGAAATTTAAAAAAATAATATTGTAAAACAACAACTATTCAGATTCTTTTAAGCAATCACGTATAAATTTATTACAAATTAAATAATTTTCTGTGTCAAATTGTAACAAAATTACATCTTGATTTTATAGGAATTATCAGTTACATGTAGCTATATGTTAATTCAGTAAACTTCCTTGGAATCTTAATGTGTGCCGTAAATGAAAAATATTTTAATAATACTCTAAATTTCTATAGCAGTTCTAAAGGTTGTTACATAACATTTGAAGCATGCAAACACATACATGCAACATAAGTTACTGTGAAGCTTAAAAATAAAACAAAGAGCTGTGAATGCCCCACACACTTAAGAATTAGTGTGTTGCCAGCACTGTGTTAGACTTACCTGTGCCCTCCCACACTTTTTAAACACTTTCCCTTATCTCCTCTCGGGAGCCAGGACAATAGTAGTGCTGGGTAGGCAGTCTTGCCCCATGGGCAGATGAGGAGGCTGAGACCAAGATAGACTGATGTGTTACAGGCCACCTGCTCAGGTGTCTTCCTCTTCTTACCTATAATTACACTGTGGGCCTCCTGTGGACCTGGGTCTGAGTACCACCAGCGAGACACACAGCTTTACTACTGCCTGCACATGTGGCTGGGCTTACTTACCTCGTTCCTGGTACCTGGACACCAGTCCAAGGACTAAACAGATCCTTGCAATTAGAAAAATCAGGATAGCGGCGCCTGGGTGGCTCGGTCGTTAAGCGTCTGCCTTCGGCTCAGGTCGTGATCCCAGGATCTTGGGATCCAGCCCCGCATCGGGCTCCCTGCTCAGCCTGCCTTCGGCTCAGGTCATGATCCCAGGGTCCTGGGATCGAGCCCCGCGTCGGGCTCCCTGCTCGGCAGGGAGTCTGCTTCTCCCTCTGACCCTCCCCTCTCTCATGTGCTCTCTCTCATTCTCTCTCTCTCAAATAAATAAATAAAATCTTTAAAAAAAAA
>NC_138381.1:49617494-49654051 GCF_054177405.1 Leptonychotes weddellii | reverse complement strand
GAGCTGAAAAGAACCTTTTTAGAAACCTCCACAGACACTGCCATCACGAATGAATGGGAAAAGAGGCTTTCTACCTCCCCGGTGCGACTAGCCGCCAGGCAGGAGGATGCGCCTATGATCGAGCCGCTCGTCCCTGAAGAGGTCGGTATGCGGGCTTTGGGTTGTCACTGTCCTGTGCTCACTGGCGGTGCTTCTTTGCAAGCTTCTGAGTAAGCAGTCTCACCACTGGTCTGTGTAAAAACAGAACTGACCTACTCTGGGCTCCCAAGAAAAGCTGCAAAGTAAAATGATGTGGCGGCTGAGGAGTGAGTAGTCACATCCCAGGGTGCTTGGAATGAACAAGGAGGCCCAGGGAAACTCTAGTGCATGCAAATTGGTTTGTTCTAACTGCGAACCTAGATTTCACAGCTGGGAGAAATTGAGATACTGTCTTAATGAACTGACACTTTTTCTGAAAAATGCTTTTTTCTGCTGCATTAAAAAGTGCCCTGAAAACTCATGAGTGTTTCTCATCAGTTGCAAGATGAGGCGTAGGGAGATTGTCTAATGTTTGACTCAACACTGATCTGAAGTTGACAGAATTTCAAGACGTGTTTTACTCTGGGAATACTACACCAGCCTTTTGCTGGTATAATTTGTGTTTGATTCGATTTTAACTGATTTTTTAAAATATACATGACTGATTATTTTAACTGATTTATAATCAGTTTTTATTTGGTTTTTAATAGAGAACGTAGAGGCCAGAATGTCTTTTTAAGTAAGAGTGTTCCATATTGGAAAGCTCTCTTTATATGGACAGCCAGACTGTGAGGATTCAGCAGATCCTACTTCGGGGCTCCCACTGTGGGACCCACAAATATCAGTGGTGCTCATCTGACTGTCAGCTATTAGATAGACATCATCTTGCTTTATCTGTCTTTCAAAAGAAGTAGTTTTTTTAATAACTGCATCTTTCTAGCATTATACTGATTAACTTCTTTCTTATCAAGACTGTTGTTATAACATATTTGTCCAGAAAGCTGAGATAGAACAGAAAAAAATCAAAACTTAGGCCTTTATGAGAGAAAAACCCTTCAAGTGGTAGTCTATATGCAATGTTTAGGTCCTTGCAGTGAAAAGAAGAATATAATGACACTCATTTTGATCATTTTCTAAACTTCCCTTGAAAGCTATTTATCAAAAGTGATCACAAATCACTATATTCATGATAATTCCAATCCCAGCTGAAACGTGACAAGGTATGAATCCATTTGAATTACTTTGAAAAGGGCCCTTTTATGCAGAATAGATGAAAAGTACTGTTGCCAAAGCATTCCTGTACCATTACATATCTGTTTCATTCAGATGACTTGAGTAATATATAATGAGCTAGTAGTAGTGATTATATTCCAAGACTATCGTGTATGTTTACTATAAAATGGGAATTTTATTGCCAGTGGTTTCAACTTTCAAATACTGAGTTAATAGAAGATAAGTAGCAAGGAGGCCCCAAAGCAATGCACACTTTGGAACATAGACAAGCCCATATACAGGGCCCACCAAACAGGAAGGATAGATGTATGGTCCGTGAAGGCCTCCGGGTATGTCTCTGTCCACAGATATTTCCCATGACAGCCTTTGGTGATGCTCCTACACTGAGTCCATGTTAGAGCTATATGCCCTTGTGGTCACTTGAATACTAAAAGTTTCCAAACCCCAACCAAAATGCAATACCCATTAGCGCTTCTGCAGTGCCAATATCAGCCTCCTTGTCAACGCAGGTGGTAGTCTTAGGGCACGTAAGCTTAGCACGGGGTATCCTCCCGATTCACAGATTCCATAGTTGCACGTTAGCCTACTCACTGGAATTCACTGTAACCCTAAAATCAGCCTTAATGGCACTTTCCCAGTCGTCTGCAGACAGACACAGAGTGGTGAAAACTTTGTGTCTCAACCATGCATGTTCCCAGCTTTAGTTGCACAAGGCAGGGCCCTGCCTTCCTGTTTCAGTTCCCATACTGTAAATAAATTGCTTTTCAGGCCTATTTAGTACCATGTTTTTGTGTTTCCCTGGGTGATTTTGCCACTTCAGATGACCCCCAGACATAACCCTGAAGTGCGAGCTAGTGTTCCTAAGCACAAGAAGACTGTCACTTGCCTTTTGGGAAAATATATGTGTTAGAGAAGTCTCATTCAGGAATAAGTTAGAGTGCTGTTGGGCGTGAGTTCAATGTTAACGGATCAATAATATGTATTAAATAAGGAGTCTTTAAACAAAAACACATACAAAACAAGGTTATGTATTGAACAGTTGATGACAATATCATGACCAGAGACTCACAGGAGCCTTAACCATGTGTTTCCCATAAAATCAGTGGTTCAGTATTCACCAACTCACTGTTCATGGGGATTTTATTGAACATGATTACCATGAATAAGTGGAATCGACTCTCTTTGTGCATATGTCTGCTTTCTACTCCAGCTGTACTCTTGCTAGTCAGGTTTTGTATGGGTCTCAAATTGGGGGGTGGCAGGGAGCGGAAACCATTCACTATGATCATGTTTGTGGATAGGGAGAGTTATCTTCATTCTCCGAATCTGACTTCTGTGACTTTCCATCAGGCCTTGGGGTGCATGCAACTCCAGGTACATATTAAAATTACCTATGGGAAGTCTTAAAAATACTAGGCCTAGGAGCTATTAAATCAGAGACTGATTTCATTCGTCTGAGCTGCACCCCCACGTAGTACTATTATTTTAAAAGATCTCCACGTAATTCTAATGCACAGCCCAGTTTGAGAACACCCTGGCCCAGGGAGGAACAAGGGCCATGGCTCTGCACAAATCCCTAATCCCCTGAGAGTGAGTAATACCTCTGTACATTTTGCATGCCAGTACAAGAGCCTTGTTTCCCAATTATGATATAGTGATGAATGTTTAAGTAACTAAAAATGTTTGGAGTATACAGCTGACTCTCTTCTAACCTGTGATAAAAGTGAACATTTCGATTATCAGCTTTTCTTTCTTTATCAGCATCTCTTCACTTGTCTTTAGCTGAAATAACTGAATTGAGGTTGACCATCTATAGGATTTTATTTTAAGACCTATCCCTTATGTTACCCTTTTCTCTCAGCGGACACACACAGTTCAGAATGCAGACAGTGTTGATACTTTCATTATAGACAAAGAAAATTTTGAAATTAGTTGATGTCAGATAACAGGATATGCTAAAAACCACTGTTTTCCTGCTATTATTGGTTTTTTTTAGGCTTTCATCTTAGGAATAATATTTACCTCAGTGATTATAATTAGAGGCCTGGCAGTGGTATTCTGAAAAGTACCTATAATTTTGACCTTTCCTTCCTGTTTCTTATTTCTCTATGAAAAAGAGGCTACAATTGAAAGTAAAACAAACAAAACAAAAATCCATATTTAATGATACCACGTTACATTTTGTCTTTTCCAATACCTTTCTCCAAAATGGGGAGGGATAGGGTTGATTTTTTTTTCCCCCTTCAGAAATATCTTACTTGTTCTTCATTGAAAAAGGGGCACAGGAAACCGATGCTATCAAAATTTGCCAGCAGGTCCTTCAGGAGAATATTCCAGATGTCCCCTTACAAACTCTTATAGGCAAACTATTAAAAGTAGTACTGATAGGTTTGTACACACATAGGAATAGTAAATAATTCTCATTAAATTATGTTGTTTACAATAGGATTTACTTTAAAAACTCTGTCCTTTTAGAAACTTTGGGCTTTCTGTTATGATTTTTTAGATTACTCTTCCTGAATACCCTTTCTGTCAGTACTCCATGGAGCTATCTATACACTATGCACAGAGATCGGCTCAGTAGCTAGTATATTGCCACTTGAATTATTCCTACTCAATACTAAAGGAAGGACTAGAAAGTAGGTAAAAGGAAGAAGCTAGTTGCTAACATGGCATATTTACTTCAATGTTTCTTAATGTTACATGTTAAGCGTGACTTGAAGTACTTAATTTTTCACAAAGATATTTTGAAATTGACTTTTTAAAGTTATTCACCATCTTATGAAAGTTCAAATAAAGCTATAAATTTTGAGTATACTTTGTTTTCTGTGGGATAATAAAGGAATCAATCTAGGTCTGAGTTTACTCGAGCTAGTAGCTGATGGCGGTGGCCCGTGTGTATTTCCTTGCCCGGGATGAAGCCAGCACTTCAGTGGGGAATGCAGTCAAGAGTTTGTCAGATATAGGAGTGAGGGTTTTTTCCCTCACTTAATTTTTTTTTTTTTTTTTAATCTTCACATTTTCTTTTACTCCTCACTTCCACGGTTTTGCACATGACTGGCCTAGACACTGCGAATGCCAAGGAGATCTTTCTTTGGCTCTTGCATGTTTTGTATTTATAGAAGTGGAAAACGTGTGAGTCAAACACTGGAGCTTCAGAAAATAATCTGTTACTTTGGGGACATGATCATGAAACTTTGAGATGGTTTCAGACCACTTTTCAAATTCATAAGCAATAATTCACTTCTTCAGAAAGAAATGAATGACTATTATATGTACGACACAGTAAAAGAACTCTCTTCCTAACTTGCCTTTTTTTGGAAACTGTCTACTTCCTCTTCTCCAACCCAACCCCCTTTATTCAAACAGACCAAAGAAGAAAGAGAAATTTCTGAAAAAGTTATATTTTTGCAGCAAGGAAGCTCTCCATTCCTTGAGTCTCAGGTAAAAAACAAACATAAAGGAATTTCCCAGAAGGGAATTGCTCTTCAGCTTTCAGTGTCATTGAAATGTCTTTAGTTTTTATTTTCCTTTTTAACTCTGCCTCGCTTAAAACTAAGGTAGGTATGTCATTTTTGCTTAGATTCTGGGGAGGGGAAAGGGAATTTTCTTACTATTTTGGTTATCAGTTAGCCATCAGTACTTTATGGCTCTTGCTTCTCGGTGACTATAGCTGCGTGTGGTCATTGAAGCATTATGATGATGCTTTCTAAGAATATTGTTGGACTTTTTACTGTCTGCTTTACCCATAGAGTGATACTAACTTAGATGACCTTGACTGATTTTGAAAGTTCTGAACTTTTATTGGTTTTCCCACTAGCCGAGTCTGATAAAGAAAATGCAGGAAGGAGACTCTGCAGGCTCTGTGGTTACCTCTCGTCAAATCATTTTCCAGAAAACTGTCCCTTCGACCCTAGAGGTTATTTTTCAATTCATTTGCTTTAATCCAGCACCGGCACGTAGATCGATCTGTAATTTTTGTTCGTAAGGTACACAAATTTCTAGATTCCTATGCAAGCAGAAAACGCTGTAGTTTAAAATGTAAATCAAGGTACTCAATTGCCCCTGATTTGATTTTTCTTCCCTTCCTGATCTGTTAGACTAGTCCGCTGTCTGGTCTCATCCTAGTAGCCTTCTCAAATACAAGTCTCTTAACTTTCGTTTCTTCTGCCGTATTGGAACTAAGTACTAAGAAAAGTGGCAAAGAAACTACTCAGATGATGAACTTCGCTTGTAAATAAGATTGGAACACGGTACAGACCACCATGAGCTGTTGATAAGAGGCTCCAACAATGCCCCAGCGGTAGGAGGGACTTCCTGGCAGTGCCTTGAATAGGGCACGCTCAGTGTTTATTGAATAGTAAGCGCTGTAGTGGATTCAATCCTCCTATATGAGGAGGTAGAATTTACAAACATGAGAAATGGTATTCACAGAAATTCATGGGATGCTGGCGAGTTCTTTGTGAAAACAGCAGATAGGAAGTGCAGTGTTATAGTTGTCCTGGAAAATGGTCTTTTTGTGCCCATACAAGCTAAATGACTCATACAACAACTTCAGTAATGTCATTTACTCTTGAAATACAAAATGATCAGACTGTTAGTGTAAGGTCAAATAGAGTCTTGCAAACACTTACCACCAAGGTATGTTCCTGCTTAAAGAAATCTGCAATTGCAATTCTACATGCAGACTGTATTTCAAGTTGAAGGTTAGAGTTTGTACATTTCAGATTAGAAGAGCTCTGTGACCGTAATCCTTAGACATTAACACCAGCCCTGTGCAGTCACATCACAATGTAGCTTTTGCCCTGGTTTTCTTAAAGGATTCTTATTTTAGAAATGAGACCATCAGAATTTCTAATTTAGCTTTTATATTTCAAATATAGGGCACAGAGGATTGGGTTATTGTAGACAAAGTACCCACTGAGGTAGTTGATGGTGATTCGAAAAAGATTGTGACTTACAAGGTGGTGACCATGAGCAGTAGAAGCAGTGACATCCCCGCCGATCTGTTAAGATCTGGTGCCCTTGAAATGCAGAGCTTCGATGACTTGGCCCAGGAAATGCAGTTGAGAGGAGAGAGCAAACAGAAAATATACACTCTAGGAAAATCCTACGACACTGTATCGGGGAAGATTGTTACCATGACTGGAAAAGCCAAGGAGGGGGAGAAGGGGGTGCAGCCCTGCAGTCTGGAAGCCTTTCCGAAAACAGACAGAGGGTTGTCAGAGTCGGTGAAGATCATTTCAGGCATGGCCGATTACGAGGTCCTGGACACCCGCCCTGACGAGAAATCGAAAAGAGGGCCCGAGGTCCACACCCCCAAACGGAAATTGTCCGAATCCCTGGCTCCCATCCGGGAAGCTGAGTCCCGGCGGCCGAGCCCCGAGGAAGAAGAGCTGCAGAAAGCCCCACAGCTGGGCCGGGACACGGGGCCCCACGTGGGGCTGGACAGCACGTGCCTCGGCAGGACGGAGCCGCTGCCCGAGGGCGAGGTCTTGAGAGTGGGATTCTTTGGTCCCAGGCAGAAAAGCCTGTCCGAGTGGAGATACTCCCAGGAACCGGCCGTCACCGTGGCCACTGCTCATTACGTTACTGAGTCTGCCACGTCCCGAGTTGTGGTAACCAGTGCCTTTCGTTTGGGCCACTGTTTCAGATTCCAGCATGACATTTTTTTGAGGCAGTGCCCTTCCACCCTCAACTTTTCTGTTCCTCTTGCTGTTTGGCTTTATGTTGAGAACAGCTGACCCAAGCTTTTTACTTTTTTTCGTGGTTAGATCAATATCGTGTAAGCGTTAAAACACTTTCCGTTTTATTTCCAGCTCCCCGATCCCGAGATGTGGTTGGTAGTGCTCCTGGGGCTTGCAATGAAGGGAGAATGGTCTGCTTAAACCAGCACCGCCCATATCCTAATAACTCTCTCTGCTTTCCTGAACCAGAGCTCATGGTCGCCTCAATTTGCTATTTTGTTTCCCATTCTTTTCCGTTTCCAAAATCTGTATGGTAGAGTCCCTCCTCCCTCCTCCCTCCTTCCTCCCCTACAGTTTTGTCTAAGCAGCTGTGAATGTGAATGTGCCCGCCTATGTTCCTGTCTCTGTGCTTGACTGTCCGTTTCTTTGTTCACTCAGCCTAAACAGTCTTCTGCTGAAAAGCTCATGGATGGCTCTGAAATCTTCAGTTTATTAGAGTCTGCAAGAAAACCAACAGAATTCATAGGAGGGGTTACTTCTACTTCTCAAAGCTGGGTTCAGGTGGCCAATTGCTTCCTCTTTGGTGTTCCTGACTCTGCCTATTTGCCTTTCTTAGCCTTTTTGGTGTGTGCACGTATGTGTGAGCGAGTGAGTGTGTGTGTGTGTGTGTGTGTTTTGCTCAAGTGGCTTTGCCTTAAACACCTCAGAGGTATCTTCGGTGGTTTTCCTTTGTGCCTGCTTGGCATAGCTGTCATGTGCCTTTAGTTGCATCACTAGAACATACTTCAGATATTCAAAATTCAGATTTCAACAGTCGTGTTGAAAAAGTTTCATAGCATTTAATTTTTTTAAACATTTTATGTCACCTGTCAGGTCTCAGAAAGCTGCCAGAACCAATGGGAACACACTACGGTGCTTTCATTTTGTTTTGTTTTCATTGCATTTTATCCGCATTCTGTTTCATTTATCCACATCCTATTTCATTTGTGGCTATCCCAACATAGCAACACAGGCTCGGGGGGTGGGGGAAGGGTGTCGGGGCAGGGGGCATGCATCCGAGACCCTGGTGGGAGGGATGCAAGCTAATTTATATTTTCTATAAGCATTTCTGGTCATAAGCACTTGACACTGGCTTTAGGCGCCCTGGTGAGTGGCTGCTTTTGTTTTGATTTTTGTGTTTTCACCTTTGGTTTGTGGAAAGTCACACTGACACCGCAATCTTTTCCCATGCAGCAAATGGAAACCAAGACTGGGTCCAGCAAGGTAGAGGCAGAAACAAGCCAGCACCCCCAGCCACTTAGCACCGAGAAGGTTGTGCAGGAAACCGTGTTGGTGGAGGAAAGACACGTGATGAATGTGCATGCGAGTGGGGATGCTTCTTACGCGGCTGGAGATGACTTGGATGCTGCAGCCCAGGCAGCATCTGCTGATGCTTCTAGCTTGAAAGGGAAGGAGGGCTCTGCTCTGACGGAGGGAGCTAAGGAGGAGAAGGGGGAGGTGGCCAAGAAAGCTGTCCTCGAACAGGAAGAGACGGCCACTGCTTCCCACGAGCCAGTGGAGGAGCAGAGTGCAACAATCCACGTTTCTGAAACTTGGGAACAAAAACCTCATTTTGAGGTAATTAGTAGTTGACATTACTTTCCGCACTGATGTAGAACTGATCTATGAGTCCCCGAAATTTAGTTAAGCATAAAGGGGGAGCTAAGCTTAATTTTCTGCCTTTTCCAAGTGCAGTTTGTTTCTCCTCTCATTTCCCTCTTGCATGGCAATAGGGTCTCCATGCTGGTCTCCATCTTCGGGGTCACATGCAAACATATTTAATGATTATTAGTAACGTGTGGTTCCAGGAAACAGTTCCTGCCTTCATTGTAATTATTGGCAGTAGACCCGGGGAATGCATGGCCAGCCAAGATATAGAAAATTTGTTCAGTGTACTTCCCCAGAAGGACCAAAAACCATGCTTGCCTTGGTGTACCAAATGCCAGAACTTTCTTCTTTATCTCTTTTACTGAGATTCCTGAAGTATATGGAGTAGGGAACAGTTGATGTCTTCGTATTTGTTCCTTCTTTCTAAGAAGTTATTAAATAAGAGGCTAATTGATGATTTTTGACTTATTAGTTTAGGTGATAGAGGAGGGGGAGTGTAAAAAGAGTTCATTAAACATTTCCTTCAAAATGCTTTCCTTTACCTGGAACATCCCATGTTAAAAAAAAAAAAAAAAAGTCTATGGAATTCTGACTGACCTGGTGTCTGCCTCATTCCTCAATTTACCCTTCCCATGTTATACATAAACATTTATTTCATACTAACCTGTGCTTATCCATACCGGGGGAGGGGGGGACCAAAATCATGTCTTTGTGCAAACTATAAGAGCAGCTCTGCCTACTTCCCGTTGGTACAGTCATCAACTGTGAAGACAGAAACCATCAGTTTGGGCAGTGTTTCACCAGGAGGAGTAAAGCTAGAAATTTCTACCAAGGAAGTACCGGTCGTTCACACGGAAACAAAAACCATCACATATGAATCATCACAGGTAAGAAGTCTGTGAAGGCCAGAGCCCTGGCACTTTGTTTTGCCCCTTAAATGGCTTACTGCATTCTAGTATAACTAGATGACATTTAATTCGTGAGACTCAGAGGACCCAGCAGCTAAACTGTGTATATCAAGAGTGATAATGGTAGTAATTAAAACTTTATTACCGATCCAGAAACATCAGGTGACTTAAACAGGTCTTCATACATCTTAAAATGTAGAATAAGGCTCAGGAACCTATTTCTCTAGCCATAGATAAGGAAAAATACTAGCTCAAGCACACCCTACTGACATTTCTCAAGTCCCAGTTTTTTAACGACAGTTACCTCTGGCCATGTTCGGGTGAGTCTGTCCGGAGGGCCGCGGCTCCTGTATGCTGACTGGACAACACAGTGACTGTGGGAGATGACTGAGTCATTGTGATGCCCTGACCCAACATAAGTATTTGAGTGTGGTGTCTGTTCCTTTGTTTCCGTAGGTTGATGCTGGTGCGGATTTGGAGCCAGGCGTGCTAATGAGTGCACAGACGATCACATCTGAAACCACCAGTACCACGACCACCACCCACATCACCAAAGTAAGTGGAGTGGGGACAGATAAAAGTAAGGCACTTACATGGAACTTCTTGCCAGTTGGGCTGTGCAGGGGGCGTTACGTGACTGCCAGGATGCCCAGACAGCTGCATCTCATGCCCACTCTGTCTCTGGGGCATTTGCCCTTATGTGCTCATTTCTGTTTAGGAATATGCATTCTGAAATCTCTTGCTTAACACGGACTCTAGTCCTTAGCATATGGTCGGTGTTCCAGAAACACTGGCCAGCCACACCCAAAGGACTCCATTTTAGCTTCACTTCTGAAATTAACGATTTTAAGTAATTGCCAAAGAATTGTTTCAACTCTTCATGAATGCTGTTAGTTAAAACTCTGTTAGCATTTCCAGCCATTTCCCCCACTGAACCATGATCGTTTTTCCAGGTGGGTAACTTTGTAATGCTTGTCTGTCCCTTGCAGACTGTGAAAGGAGGCATTTCGGAGACAAGAATTGAAAAGCGGATAGTCATCACAGGAGATGCCGACATTGACCATGACCAGGTAGTGTGTGTGAGAATGGTCAATACCCTGGCAGAGAAACAGGGACACTGGTCAGCCCCACTCTTCCCAGTGTTGTTCTTCTAGTCCATCATGCAGTCTAAACAGTTTTCTGAAGTAACTTTTCAATATGCAATGTCCGATTCCTTTTGCAATCATTGTACCTCATTTGTAAATTATGTGTATAGATCTAGCTCGTAAGTCTCCACCTTGCTACTGATCATGCATGTTCTACCTCCTTTTTGTCTTTGCCCTTCTGTGATTTCCTGGGGATAGGCGCTGGCTCAGGCAATTAAAGAGGCCAAAGAGCAGCACCCTGACATGTCAGTGACCAAAGTAGTGGTCCATAAAGAGACAGAGATCACACCAGAAGATGGAGAGGATTGACCCCAGGTAAGAGGCAACGCTGATTCTCTAGGCTTGGCCTTGGCTGGCATGTAGCATGGGGCCACTTCCCTCTGTCCTTCCCCTGCCTCTTCCTCCTCCCCTTCCTCCTTTCTTCTCTCACTGGCATTGGCAGGACTGCTCACCAAGGGGGTGGAGAATTGGTTTGTGGGTGCTGGTTTGTTTCAGATTTGGGGGTTCCATACTGTGGACTTTTTACATATTCTGCCAGGTAGAGGATCAAGAAAGAAGCAGTCTTTGCTTGCATGGTCTCGCTGGTGTTTCCTTTTCATTCATGCCCTGTGCTCTTCATTATCCAAATTCGAAGTGTCAGATTTGATTTCACTTGCCATGTGGCCTAATCAGAATGAAGGCCACTTTGTTCTGGAAGGTACAATTTGTGTGTTCCACATACCAGGGAAATAAAAGGTACCCCTTTCTCCTTTGGACAGCAACATTACCCCATTTATTGTAAGCTTTCTCTGCAGCTGTTTGGTTATGCTTCCGTTTATGCTCTCATTTTGCTTTGTTTCTGAATTTGAAACCTGGGCATTCACTTTGATTTTGGATGTCTTATATTTTCTGTATTCTTTGGGATGGTTTTTTTTCCTGTTAGTATAGCATCATGTCTCAGGAGGAGGCAAAAATGCAGCCTTGTGTTCCTGCTTTTCTCTAGAAAGTGTGTGCATGCCTTTTCAATGGCTATTTGGCTGGCATTGGGAGCAGATAGCGTCTTCTTTGTGTGCACAGACTTGTTATGCACACCACCTGCTGTGCAAGAACTCATGGGCCCAGAGCATCCCCAGAGGGCTTTGAATGCTGAATGCAACCGTCGAGCTACTTGCACACTTGGTTATGTGACAAAAGTCTCTTAAACGCTTTACATGTATAAATGAAATAAGGAAGTTCTCTAATGTTGGTTTAGAAACTATAGATTGAATAGCGGCCTCCCTTAAAGGAAAAAAAAAGGTCACTCATTATGTTCAAATTAATCATGTTCTTTGGAAGACAGAAAGCAGAAAAAGGGTTCTCCAGTGAGCTTCAGCCGCTTGGATGATGTAGTTACGTAAGAGAACGCATATCAGTGACTTATGCAGGAATTTTACAGTATGTTGTCAAAAAGTGCATGTAATAACCTGCAAGATCATTTTTTTCTTTTTGTGGCCTTAATCTGTGGAAGACTCTCAGGTGTTTTCCAAGGAGTAACTGATCAAATCTCTTTCCTACAGGAATAACTTAGCCTGCACATGAATCCAGTCATGCAAACCATTAGGAAAACCAGAGCCTATATGGAGTTCCGTCTTCTAACCCAACTGACTTGTATCTGCCCATGGAAAATTTCAATCCAGGAGAACTGATCTAGACCATTAATAAAGACACTGGCAGAGAGATCTTCCCATAATAAAGCAATCCGAATCAGCATCACAAAACTGATATTGCATGAAGCAACGATAAAATTACAAAAGAGTAGCATTTTTAATTTCCACCAAGTGTCTAAGTTTCCGGCTATACCTGCACGTTCATAACCAACAATATAAACCGTGATCTCATGTAACACATAAACAATTCATGCCTTTCATAGTTTATTATTAAAGTCTAAACAAAATCACAATTTCTTAGGTGACAGATCTTTTGTTTACAGACAAACGAAGATTACCCGAAAATGCTAGAAGCTGTCTAGGTCCAATGTGTCAGGTTTATCCCAGATTAGATGTGCCAATAACCGAGTTTATTCAGTAAACAACTTGAATCTCGTACTTGTTTCACCTGGTTTTATTATTCTCACCCATACACAGCAACGACTCTCAATCCTCTGGAAATATTTAATGCTTACAATCCTGCTTTGTGTATCTAATTTGATTCGTTATAAGGTAGAACTGATTTTAGCATATTAATGTGATTTCTTCCTTGTTTGCTTTGGTCTGCGTCCAACCTGGAAAGCTTCCAAGATTTCCCTAACAAGTCCTAAATATGTAAATTGTCATTATTTGGGGGAAGAAAACCTGTTTTTGTTAGTTTACAATATTACGAAATTTCACTCCAGAAAAAGCTGTTGGGCTTCTGTTGCTTTGTTTTCTCTCTTTGTTTCTTCTTCCTTGTGTTTTTAAGTTGATTTTACTTCTTTTACTTGAAAAAGAAAAAAGTGTTTTATTTCCAAATCTGGTCCATATTTACAATCTAGTTCAGAGCCAAGCCTTAAATTGTACAGAATTTCCACTGTAATTAAACTATTTAGTGTTTAGTTATAAATAGCCTTCAAAAAGGTATATTCTCCATTACACTGTCAACTGCATCACACAGCCATGGTGAATGTATGTTTCTGCATAGCGAAATAAAAATGGTAAATGCATTTAAAGCTCTGATTCTCTGTGTGTGATAATTTCAGTATTGTCTGTGTTTAGCCAAGAGGTGGCATGCGCATGACACCGGAGGCCTCATTCCTCTGCACTGTATAGAGCTTGTCTTTTTACAGGACAAAATGTGCCTATGGTGACATGACACAGTATATGGACCCTTCGAGGTATGGGAGACAGGAAACAGAATACATACACATAAATGTTTGGTTGCCTAGGAAGGCCTTAAAAAGTACAACTAGTTACCACAGAGGCTCATCTTCTAAGTTAGGTTTTTTATAAGAAAAGAGGTTTGCCAATAAACCCAGTGTTTCTGGCTGCTTTTAATCTCCTGGAGAGACACCTCTCTCACACACGTCAGCTCCACAGTGGAACACATTGGCTGCAGCATTCTAGAAGGGCCCATTCAGTGTGTTCCCACAGCTCATTCACAGGAAACTCCTCAGGCCAGGCAGTCTAACGCCAAACTGCGCTTGCTGGCCTACACTACTGTGTCATGCTTAGCTTGCTGATTTTTTTTAAACTAATTTTAATTTTTTTCCAAAGAATTATTAGATTTGACCCACATATATTCTTCTGTGAAGAAGTTACCTGTTGCTCTTACTGTCAGTACTGGGTATTCATTTTAGGTACTGAAGCGTCATTTTGTGTTTGAAGCTGATCAGAAAATGTGTTGAGACCATACACAAAAATGAACTCAAAATGGACTAAAGACCTAAATGTGAGACCTGAACTATAAAAATCCAAAAGAGAGCATGGGCAGGAATCTCTGACATCGGCTGTAGCAACATTTTTCTAGATCTGTGCTCCTGAGGCAAGGGAAACAAAAGCAAAAATAAACTATTAGGACTACATCAAAATAAAAAGCTTCTGCACAGCGAAGGAAACAACCAGCAAAACTAAAAGACAACCTACTGAATGGGAGAAGATATTTTCAAATGACATATCTGATAAAGGACTAGTATTTGAAATATATAAAGAAATTATACAAATCAACACCAAGAAAACCCCAAATAATCCAATTTTAAAATGGGCAGAAGACCTGAAGAGACATTTTTACAAAGACCTGCAAATGGCCAACAGACACATGAAAAGATGCTCAGCATCACTCATCATTAGGGAAATGCAAATCAGGACTATAATGAGATATTACCTCACACCTGTCATAATGGCTAAAACAACACAAGAAACAACAGGTGTTGGCAAGAATGTGGAGAAAAAGGAGCCCTCATGCACTTGGTGGGCGTGCAAACTGGTGCAGCCACTGTGGAAAACAGTATGGAGGTCCTCAAAAAAAATTAAAAATAGAGCTACCCTATGACTCAGTAATCACACTACTGGATATTTACCCAAAGAATATGAAAACACTAATTTAAAAGTATATATGCACCCCTATGATTATTGCAGGATTATTTGTAATAGCCAAATTATGGAAGCAGCCCAAGTATCCATCAATAGATGAATGGATAATGACATGGTATATATATATTTATATATAATGGAATGATTTGGAATTGTATATAATGGAATATTATTTATATAGGGAGAGAGAGAGGAATATTACTCAGCCATAAAAAGGAATGAAATCTTGCCATTTGCAACAAAATGGATGGAGCTAGAGGGTAGAATGCTGAATGAAATAAGTCAGAGAAAAATACCATATGATCTCACAAATGTTTGGAATTTAAGAAACAAAAGAAATTAACAAAGAAAAAAAGAGACAAACCAAAAAATAGAATACAGAGGGTTGCCATAGAGGTGGGGCGGTGGGGAATGGGTGAAATAGGTGAAGGGGATGAAGACTACACTTACCATGGTGAGCACTGAGTAATGTATAGAATTGTGGAATCACTATATTGTACACCTGAAACTAATATAACACTGTTAATTGTACTTTAAATTTTTTCTTAAAACAAATTTTGAGAAAACACTTTTTTGATATGAAAATGGCCAGTAGCCTCCCAAGGATGATTGTACCCAATCTGCTTAGTTTATATCCATCAAGTTGTCCCCATGTTTGTTGTTTTAATTTTTTAAATATATAAGTATAATTGACATACAACATGTTTCAGATGTCCAACATGATTCAATATTTGTATATATTATGAAATGATCACCACAATAAGTCTTGTTAATATCCATTACCATACATAGTGACAGATTTTTTCCTTGTGATGAGAACTTTTAAGGTTTACTGTTTTAGCAACTTTCAAATACGCAATACAATGTTAACTATAGTTACCATGCTGTCCGTGTTCACGGTTTTAAAGCAAAGCTAAAGTTTTCATGTGTAGTGAAACATGAGCTAGTGTTTTCATGTTTCTCTGTCCCTAGCAATAAGTGCTTATTCATTTTTATAAAATTACATTACCAGAGAAGTTACACATTTTCAGCATTCTTTCCTTCTATTATGCTCCTCGTAATTTTTCCTGCCTGCACCCGCTGTTATATGAGGATCCCAAAACCACTCCCACATACTTGGTTATTTATGACGGCAATGTCCCACATCTAGTACCAAAATCAGTATCTGCTTTTATTGCTGCATAACAATTTCCACACAATTAGCAGCTTAAATCAACATGCATTTATTACCTCTTTCTGTGGGTCAGGAGTCTGGGCATGGTTCTCCTGGCTCCTCTGAAAAGCTACAGTCAAGGTGTCAGCCGGGACTGGGGTCTCATCTACAAGCTCGACTGGGGAAGGATCCACTTCCAAACTCTCTATAGCTGTTTGCAGAAGTCATTTTCTTGTTGTGGGAGCCTTGGAAACTTGCTTTTTCAAAACCAGCAGTGAAGGGGGAGACTCTAGAGTGTGTCTGCTAGCCAGACAATCTTCTATAACGTAACATAATCAAAGGAGTGGCTTCCCATTACTTTTGCCATATTCTGTTGATTAGAAGTAAGTCATGGGGTTCTTTTGACAGCACCAACATATTTAAAATTTAGATTTGGAGATTATTAGTCACTAACATTCCCTAACTCAACAGTTTTAAAGAGAGAGTCCACTAATGTATGAAATTGGGTTATGCTCATTGCTAAGCTCTCAGGTAATCTCAGAATTTTAGCCATGACTACTAATGCAGAAAAATGCAGCATTGCATTAGGTGGGAAAAAGACCCTGGAGATTACACTTTCAGAAACTGAAGAATGCCACTTAGTTAGCTATTTGCCCCACAGAAAAGAAACACTTGCTTCTCAATTTGCTCTAAGATTCAGGTTGTTAGAAAACAAGAATCTATGCTTCTCTCAAATGAGCAGAAAAACAACTTGCAAACCTAAAAGCAATATGGTGCAGCCATTGGTAACCAGCGTTTTCCTGCTGATCACCTGGGATCTGAAGAAACATCAGTTATGGAGTTGCCAAGCTTAGAACCATCCATAGGATACTTTCTCTGGAGTCATAGAGTGAATTCTTAGGTCCAGATAATAGCCTTCCTTTAGGTAGAACGCTTCCTGCTTTCAAATGGAGCTCAGCCTGGGTGGTGAGCCCTCAGCTTGTGTGGGCACCTTCCTCCTTTAGCACTGAGATTGATGGACGGACTTCTGCTGATGGTGACACGTACACTGCCCCCGCAAGAGAGCTGAGGGCAATGCTAACAAGGTGGAGATTTTGTGCAGTTTCACTCTCCCAGAAGATTTTTCCATCCCGTTCTTTATATTCCTTTCAAATTTCACAGAGCCACCATGTCCCTTCTGCTTGGGCACACCTTGTAGGATAATTCAGCCCTTTTTTTTTTTTTTTACAGTTAATATAATCCATTTCAATTCTGCTGACTTCTTTCTAGCACAGCTATTTTGCTATTAATATCAACCCCAGCAATTTTTTAAAAATTAACATAGATTCTGGAACATGGATCCAAAATTGCTTCTGAATTACACATGAGGGTTTTATGTACCTTCCATTAAATGCTTTTTTATCTTTCTCACTACAGTAAATTAACCCGTGGTCAGAAGTGTCTGCCTTGGATTGCCGTAGAGGTGGTCTAATGTTTTAATGAGCATTTATTCATTAAGTGAAATTGGATTATTCCCTTTTTAAAAACTACATTTTGTGGCAGGCCATTGGTGCATGTACAATTGTATTCTCAAAAATTACATTTCATTTTGACAAATAGTTTATCAGAGCTGATTAACTCTGAAGAAGGGTAAGAAAAGGAGCTAATGCTCCCTGACAAGTGTGGTTACTAACACGCACATGAACACACAATAGTCTGTCATGTTTCTTTGAGATAGATGTAATCTTTTAAGAGATTGGCCAGGTTCTTGTATTGTAAGCTTAAGGAAGAGCTTATCAGCCAAGATAGTATATGGATTTTTAGAGCACCCCAAACAAGGAGGAGCTAGAATATTTTTTGCCTGAATTTCAGGCTTATTCCCCTTGAATAATAAGTCAAAATGATCTCTGAAGACAAGCAATGACAAAGAAATGCACATTTTAACACAGTATAATTTACCAGCAAGCAGTTGGCCAGAGCATCATTTTAATTCCAGGTTTGAAGATGCAAAGCAAAAGCCACTTCTGGTGGGAGGTGTGAGTTGGTAGCTTGTCTGGAGTAGGATCAATAAAATATATCCTAAATTTTTTACAGTGTTTAAACCAGCAAATCCTCTCATGGGGATTTTTCCTAAACAAGACAGAGTTGTACAGGAACTAATGTACAAGAATGTGTAGCTCAGTGTTGCTCATAAAAATGAAAAACTTTAGACAGTAAATACTCAGCAGTGGGAAATTTGTAAGTAATTAATGAAAACGACATAAGATGGAATACTATGCGACCAGCCAAAATTATAAAATACGAACTTCATAAGGGAAATAGTCCTAATATGTTAAGTATAAAAGTGGATAAAACAATTTATACATTATGGTGTTAAGTGGGTAAAAATGTTTACTCCCAGAAAACACATGGACATATACCAAAATGGTAGCAGTGCCTTTCTGTCTCTGAAGGCAGCACATATAGTGATTTTTCTTTCTTCCTTGTGCTGTTTTATTTTTCCAGTTTCATCGAGTGTCTGTCACCATTATTATGTATTTTTAAAAACCGTTTATGAAACAATACCAATAATTTTATTTAGAGCGGAGAATAATGGGGAGTGAGAGATATGTAAATGGGAAGAAATTTGGAAACGTGACTTTTCCCTGGAATTTCAAAGCCATTATTACAATCACTAAATGTTACAAATGCCTTTGTTAAATACTGACTTCTTTAAGTCACATTCTAATTAAAATGGTGACAGATGAGTTTCTATCACAGATAATGAGGTTATTTATAGTAACACTTGATGCTGGATCTTTCCGAGTGAATAAGCTTTGCCTTGGCTGCACATTAGCAGTGTAGGTGGCATATTTGCTTTTTAAGGGCAGTAGTTAGTAAACCATAAAAGTAGTTTTCAGTGGTTCCACGGTATCATTGAAAGATAAGGCTTCCCTGGGTTTGCTTCACTTTTGCTTCCCTCTGTGTAAAGCGGGCTGTCACTAGCCCCATTTTTAAAGCATGGCCTAAAAAATCAATCAGAAAAAAAGACCCTGGGCTCAGCAATCCCGTGCCCTGTGCACTTACTAATTTTGTCACCATAAGCCAGTGACTTAGACACTGTGAGCCTCAGTTTACTCTTGGTTATAAAGGGAACCATACACAGCCAACCATGAAGATTATAGGTGAAAACCTTTTAGTTCCACAAGAAAGTATATGACCAAGGAGGAACATATGAGAAAGTTCTTTGTAAAATAGAAAATGAAGTCTGATGTGATGACTTCATTTTTCCCTGTCTTTTCTTCTCTCGGCGCTGTGCATGGCTTATTCTGTACGTGAGAACTCAAACTGGTTTATCTCAAATAGCTAATTGCCTCTGTTTGTGAGAAAAAAAAAAAAAAAATGTCCCTGGCTTGTGGAAAGAATTCAGAACCTGCAAAATCCTTTTCTTGTTAGGATTCAAGCGATGTGAGTGACCATAGCTAGGATCCTTCCCTGTATCAGGGCCGATTTTCACTTTGTTCAGAGAGGCAAAAAAACAAATGCGTACGTGTGATTACCTTCGTGCAGGTGGTTCGTGCTTTTCTATGGGGAGGATTTGGCTAATATTGTCAGTGAAACAGTGAATATGAAGCGGCTAACACAATGCCTAGCAACATTAAGCATATGGTAAGTGTGCCTTGAATCCAAAACCTAAACGTGCAGGTTCCTATGAATATTGCATTGCTTGTTGGGTAAGGTGTGTATCTACAGAGGCATGCCCCTATCTGTGGATTAGCTGTATTAACCTTTTTATTTGCTGGCTGTCAGCATTCCACAATTCCAAAGAACATTTGTGTCCTTGACTAGGTTCATGTCCTAGGGGATGCTTCTTGAGGACTAAGAAGGAATTCACAGGCAACAGAGACTGCATCGTCCAGAGCGGTGCGTCTGAAGTCTAGCGGCATATTATACTCCCTCGGGGATTTTTTTTTTTTTTTTTAGATGATACCGAAGTCTGAGCCTCTGAAGATTCTGAGCTAATCGGTCTGGAGGTAGAGCCCCAGCATTACAGTTTTGTTTTTTTTTTAATGCTTCACAAATAAATCTAACGTGTGGTGAATCACTGGCCTCGTAAAGTGGCTCTCAAACCTAAGCATGCATCGGAATACACGGAGGACGCGTTGAAACCCTGGGCCCCGCCGCCAGTGTTTCTGATTCGGCAGGTCTGGGGCAAGCTCTGAGGAGTAGCAGGTTCTCAGGTGCTGCTGATGGCACTGGCCCGGAGACCACACTTTAAGAACCACTGGCCTGGGGGAAAGAGCAATGGCTTAGGACCGAGGATTGCCGGGTAGCGAGGAAAAGGACATTAACTTATCTGCATGCAGATTACTGTGGGGATTTATTGAGACCATGTGGAATGTCACTCAGGGAATGTTTCTAGTGCTGAGGAACCCCAGGGCAATACTGTTCTCTCCTGCATTTTAGGAGGCTGGGCGAAAGTGGGGTGATTCCCGGGAACTTGAGAGACCAAGGAAGACAGTATGACAAAAACAATTGGCAGTGCCACTGGTCAGGATGGAAACAGTGGCGCTGGGAAAAGGAGCTCGGTCTTAAAGGCACAGCAGGAATGGCCCTGTAAACACCGGTAAGAATGACCCAAGTGACAGAACATCCGAAGTCTCCAAAGACGCACCAATGATAATAAAAAATACTGCAGTGAGGCCCCCCAAAGTGCTTCTGCATGTGTTTGTCGCCATCACCCAAGCCAGAGCCTACATGCCGGCTCTCCCAAAAGCCTTGAACTCAGCAGCACTGGAGAAGAACCGCTCACAGCCACACAAAGACCTTCATAAAGAGGCATGCAGGCAGACAAAAAACCAACGTGCAATAGCACGTGAGCGGAGATGTCACGATGGGGCCGGGAAATGAGGAGCCCGGAGGAAAGCGTGTCTCCTTGGTGGGACACTGGAATCACTCCCTAAAGGATGTGTGGTATCCACCAGACACCAGACAAAGGAGGTGGTGGGGGGCGAGAAGCGGGACTCGCAGAAAACAGAAGCCTCTTCCCCAGGAATGCTTCATAGGTCCGGCACCTCACGACTCCAAACAGCCCCCCATCTGCTAGTTCTCTCCCCTGCTCTGGTAACCGCGGGAGCGTTGACCTAACTACCCAACTGACAATTTAACACAGACGAGCAGAGGTAGAAGGGAAAGGTCCGGAGAGAAACACGCCAGCATGAATGAATGAATGACTGAGGGTCACCCAAGGGCACCACCTGCACCTTCTGATCGCAAATCCTGCTACCAGAGGAGCGGGGTCTGAAGTCCGAAGTCAGGGCAGTAGAGAGGAGGGCAGGGTGAGGGAAGGACTGGGAGGACTTGGAGCAGGTGTTGC
This sequence comes from Leptonychotes weddellii, assembly GCF_054177405.1. Lineage (NCBI taxonomy): Eukaryota > Metazoa > Chordata > Mammalia > Carnivora > Phocidae > Leptonychotes > Leptonychotes weddellii. Next base: position 49,632,903 of record NC_138381.1, on the reverse strand, counting down.
AGGTGCTGGGGCATCTCCTCTCTGGCGATGGTAAAGGAAAATCAAGATGGAGAGCAAACGTCAGCTTGGATGGCGACAGACTGATGGTTTGGAAATGGGTTGGATTTCTTTCTTTTTTTTTTAGATTTTTTTTTTTTTTAAGATTTTATTTATTTGAGAGAGGGAAAGAGAATGAAAAGGGAGAGGGACAGAGAGAGAGGGAGATGTGCAGCTGGATCCCAGGACCCTGGGATCATGGCCTGAGCCAAAGGCAGATGCTTAACTGACTGAGCCACCTGGGCGCCCCATGGGTTGGATTTCTTATCAAGTAGCTCTTCTGGTTTTGTAATTCCAGGTTTGTATCGTGTAAGTGACATGTAAGGAAAGTTTATTTTTTTATTTTTTTGTAAGGAAAGTTTAAAAGGGAAGAGCAGATTCTTCAAGTGCAAGAGTAATACTCCGAACTGTTGGAAAAGATAGAACCCGGAATTCAGTGGAATTTTTTTTTTTTTTGCATAAAACCTCTCAATTATCAGAAATAGTTGGTAAAAAGTAGTCTGATTAGTTTATACCATATAATTCATACATGACCTAAAAATGTGTAAAGACTGACAATACCAGGTAATATACTTAATGCTGATGATACTATGAATTATTTCTACTTTGATGATTCAAACACCCTTTCAGGATTTTTCCGTGTATCAGAGTCTTTGTATAATGTTTCTTCTCACTGTACAGTGTTGTGGGTACAGGAGGTTAAGGAAATGGACACGAACGTGTACTGAGCTCAGGCAGAGTCTGAAAGTTGCTTTTTAGAATAAATTCCTTGTTAACAGCCTGTTTGTTATGTGACTTTCTCATAAAAATGTAACATAAAACTCATTTCATGTGCAAACATGAGGTGCTTTGAATTTTTAAAAACTTGGATTTAAGGTAAAGAGGAGTTGCCTATGAACAGAAACAGGGATGATCCACTGGAAGCATGAAGCATGACAGCACCTCTCACATTTAACGTTTGGAGAACACTGGATTATCAAGGTCATCGGCGCACATCTGGCCAGCTTTGGATATTTTCAGTATTGGTTGGGATTGATTGGGATGTTCTGAGTTTGTTTTGTTGTTGTTGTTGTTGTTGTTTTGGTGGGCAGCAAAGCGAGTTTTATTGAGCAATAGCAAAGTGATAGTACAAAGCTCCCGAAGAGGGAGGGGTTTCTCACCTAAGGGTTTTCATGGGCTTGTTGGAGGGCTGTTTTGATCTGATTAACCCTCCCTGTGCCCCAGTCGGGTTTTTGTCACCTGCCTATCATGTGGGAAAGGGTGGAGGGCTCCTTCCAGGGTGGTGTAAAATCCTTTTAAGGGTGGTTTCCTCTTAGGGTGGGGGGAGGCTTGTCCCTGCCTACCTGCCTTCCAACTATCCTTCATCATTCCCCCCTCTGAAGAGGTAACCTAACTGCTGTTAGGGAAGAAGGGTGACGACTGATCGTACCTACTTCCTGCTGGACAGAGGGGCGTTGGATGGGGCGGTAGTCAGGGTTCCTCTCTTCCCAGTCTAGCAAGGGGTCCCCTATAGATGTCTGGTTTGACCTTCATGTGGAGCTCCATCTGAACCACCACCATTTGGAGTTTGATGATGTTTATTCTGGGAAATACAAAGTGAGTTGCGTTTAGGAGGCAAGGCTCAAAGCACAATGCAAGACCGAGTACAGCCAGGGGTCTGGTGAGAGAGGATGTTTTAGTGAATTCCCCACATACTGAGGAGAGGGCGGGTGAAAAGAATGCAATAAGGGTTATGATTTTGATGGGATATAGGGAAAGTATCATTTAAGAAGGCTTATGTGTCTTGTCCCTTCAAGACGAGTTTGAGGTCTTTACTGGGTTCACAGGGGGATTTTGGTTCCTTCTTGTTGGGACCAGGGTTTGACTCTGGAATGGTGGATCCAGGCTTCAAATTCATGCACTGGCTTCCCAGACTGGCTCTAACAAGCACTTGGTCGCTGGGGGGGGGAATGGGACAGGTTGGTTCCCAAATGGGGGCTGGGAGTTGGGAAACTCCCTGTAAGAGGGATGAAATGATTTATCTACCCAAACCAGGAGGTCCCTGTACCCTGCATTTTAGGCCTGTGTGAAGTCCATTTGCCAATCGTCCCCAGGGTAACTTCTTACTCGCTGTATGCCTCTGGGGATTTGCGGATGGGAGAACAGGTTATTCTTTTCCCATCCCAGAGTTAGTTTCTCCCTGTCCCAAAGTTAAACTCTGGAGGTTTTTAAAAGCTTTTTCTGACTCTGGATCCCACATTAATAGATGGGTACCGGCTGTCTGGGTGTCATTGATCAACCAATAGAGGGGGCGTGCTGTTCTTCCGTATCCTGGTATCTACAAGCAAAAGTTGTGGGGTCCTTAAGGCATATGTGAACTGGCACCGCTGTTAAGGCCTGAGCCATTTCTCCCTGAGTTGCCCAGACGTGGGGATTAATATCAGCACCCATTTTGGGGAGGGAATTTCTAGTAATATCTCTACTAAGAGAGGTGTGGAGCTCTCAGGCATTAAGAAAGAGTGAGAGAAAATTAGATCTCCCCAGGTGCATCCCAGAAGGTGAGAAAAAAATCTGGCTTCTGGGTCGCCCAGTGACACCCTTAACAACAGCACAGCAGTTGGACAGTTGGCCCTGGGCGGAGAGTAGCACAGAAAGGGTGGCCCCAGTATCCAGAAGGAAATTGACTGGTTCTCTATTTCCAAAATTACCCAGGCTCCGGGTTCCCTATGGTGAGCTGTTTCGGAGGAACCACCATGCAGACCCCGGGCCCCATCATCCCGATCAGGGGCGCCGGCCACCTGAGCCCTCGCAGACTGAGGTCCCCGAGGGCATTCAGATTTCCAGTGTCCCCCTCCACAAGCAGGACAGGGGTTACCAGTGGGGGCATTCTCACTTGCAGCGTCCAGGGCAGCCACGGAGGCCAGAGCCTTGAGAGACCAAGTTAACAACATGCAAGGCCTCAGACTTCCTCTTTAGTTTCTGTTCCTTACACTCCTCTTGGTCCCAGTTGTAAAAGACCCACTCGCAGCTCATTAGAGCTCTTCTAGGGCCCCGTCGGGGCCAACAGCCAACTTGTGCAGTTTTTTCCGAGTATCTGGCGCCAATTGGGTCTTTAAGAATGATCTCAGCCTCTGGAGAATGGGGCTGGGTAGGGAGATAGCTGTGTATTTAATGAGAGCCTCTCTCAATCTTTCTGAGAAATCTATTGGTTTTTTTCTTCCTGAGTTTGGGTTGACAGCATCATGTTTACCAACCGACCCAAATATCCTTTGCCAGAAACTTTGAAAGCTATCTTAACAATTACCCATGAAAACTTTGAGACAGACAAGATTAACCACCATTTTTTACCAACAGACCCAAATATCCTTTAAAAGCACAAACCTACATCTGGTAATCAGTGTATTAGCACTTTATCCTATTTGGAAAAGATCTAGATGTAATCCCATTTATCATCCAAGCAAAGTTTTCTTAACAATTACCCATGAAAACTTTGAGACAGATAAGATTAACCGCCATTTTAACATGAGCTTATCTGACCTTGAGCAAACCTAGATAGAATCATTCCTGGTTCTAAACTTCATCAGCTTGGACAGATGAGCAGACGCCATGTTTTTTCCACTAAAGTGGAAATATGCAGTCCATGTCAGGCCAGAGAGGACAGGGAATTTCTCCAAAACAAAGGGAGTTTCAGCAGCTGCTTGGGAATATTAAAGTCTCCATCCCAGGGCACCTGGGTGGCTCAGTTGGTTAAGCGTCTGCCTTCAGCTCAGGTCATGATCCCAGGGTCCTGGGATTGAGACCTGCATCAGACTCCCTGCTCAATGGGGAGCCTGCTTCTCCTTCTCCCTCTGCCTACCACTCCCCCTGCTTGTTCTCTCTCTCTGTCTGTCAAATAAATAAATAAAATCTTAAAAAAAATAAAATAAAAGTCTCCATCCCGAGGTAGACTAACTACAGTTGGCTCCAATTATAGCCATTAACCTGGGAAACAAATGAGGGAGAAGCCCCCATGTACTGCTCAATCCCTCTATGGTGCAGGCTTGGAAGTGATGGTGATACCAGTTTCCAGGGGGATCATTAGGGTCCCAGTTGGGGTCTTGAGGTGTACATCCTGGGCTCATCCGTCCCTTGATCTCCATATCTTTCGGCAGTGGCCAGAACCCCACGTTTTTCTGCTTCAGAGAGGGTCTGATTTAACAGAAGCATTATGTCCAAGTTTGGAAAACTTTGAGGTCCCCCTTCGTCTCAGGTCTTGTGGCGGAACCTCCCCCCTGGTCCCCCTTCTTGCAGAGGGTAAAGCCCTCGAGCACTGACAGGGATTCTAGGATAGGGTGGGACAGGTAAGGGGACCTGATCTGACCCAAGGAAAGATAGAGCCAGGGGTGGGCATTCCCCTGCGGACTCCATTTGTCTGTTAACTTTTGATGTGGATGTGGTGTTCCTTTGTTCCTCCCCCACTCCCCCAGAGGGCCGTGGGTGAGAACAGCCCAGGAGGCTGGGGTCTATCCTACATTGCTGACATAAATCTTTGTTTTCCCTTAAGGCCCAGAAGCATTGTTCATAGGGTACTTCTCCCCATTTCTCCTCACGCTTACAAAATGAGTCCAATTGTAAAATAGTATTATAGCTGATACTTCCCTCAGGTGGCCATGTCTCACCCTCCCATTTGCATTGTGGCCATGCCTCAGAACAAAAGAAAACGGAGCCGCCTTTTCTTCCAAGTTTGCAGGTTCTAAAGGAGCGCAGGTTTTGGCCAGGAACTGCCCATCTACAAGAAGAGAGAAGAAGGCGTCCCTTCAGTTACTTAGGCCACACCCAAGGTGGTGCAGAAACAGGAGGGGGCACAGCAAGGTGCTGCCAGAAGGCAGAGAAGGAGTGCTCCCTGTTCTAAACCTCGTGAGCTCACACAGAGGAGCAGACGCCATGTTTGTTTTATGCAGCCAAAAGCACAGACCTACATCTAACCACCATTTTCCCTTTGGTGGCCATGTCTCATCCTCCATCTTGTATTGTGGCCGTGCCCCAGAACAAAAGAAAATGAGTTGCCTTCGTCCAGTTAAAACCAGGAAGGCATCCGAGTAAATGATATTGAGCAATTTACGGGTCTGATGCTCTTCCTGTAGACTATAATGCCAGGAAGGGACTCTAAAGGAGTAGGGTCTTGGTCAGGGAATTACCCATCTACAAGAAGAGAGAAAAAGGCGTCCCTTACCTCAATTTCTTATAGTTGATCGGGGAGACTTGGGAAGAGAGGAAAAGTCATCCCCCATCTCAGTTCCTCCTCATCTTTTCCTGACATGTGACCCTAGCTACCCACATGACTGACAGCCAGCGCCCCTGTCCTCTCTGTGAGGTGCTGGGAGTGGTCGAGCTTACCCAGGCTTGGCCCTTCCTCCAGAGAGTGACCCTGGTTTCCCCACTCTTAAGACACCCTTAGAAGTTAATGGATATACTAGACTTCTTTTAGTAGAGTTGTTCTGTCTGGCATAGCCACATGGAGGGACAAGATGGGGCACCCAGGGAAGGGAAATCCACTTGGGATAAGCCCTGATGGAACCAAAAAGTTGGGAGATCCCTTAGATCTTAGTTCTTTTGCCCTGCTTGGCCATTTCTTCACATAAGTGGTGTAGCCAATCTGAGGGATGTCCTAGCAATGCCCAGGATAGGAGGAGTCAGAAACAGGGGACTGTTCCTCACCGTAACAGGGAACTATGAGTGAGATCCCTTGGAGGCCACCCAAACCGCTCCCAAGAGAATGTCTGGGGGACCGTCCTGGGCTTTCCCACTCATTCTCCCAGGGGAGGAATCAGCCAAGAAAAGAGTAGTAGAGGGGTTTCTCTCTGGATGCCCAGATGGGCAAGTAAGGAACCAGGTCCCACCAAGAGCCTTCGGGTGTCCAAAGGTAGCCTTAGGCCCTTCAGTTGCTGCTCGATTTTCCCTAGGTCCCCTCACATCCAGTGATCTGCCCTGAAAGGAGTTCTGAGTTCTTACCAAACTGACATTCCCAACTTTTGTTGAGGAATCAGTCGGAAAGGAGCCCAGAGAACCTGTCACCCGAGACTTGACTTGAGAATGGCAGCCATGCTACTCGCTCTTACATGACTGACGGGTGCTCGTTGTTTCAACAAACAAAATGGGGAGAGAGACTTGCTGCCCACTGTTCATAGTTAGTTGTCCTTAACGATGGTGGAGATCCCAGATGAGCCCCCATAAATATTACAGGATTTTTTTCCCTGTCGATGCCCGCAGTTCTTGGTCACGCCGCTTCGAAGAATGAAGAGGCAGACCAGACAGAGTGGTAGGCAGCAAAGCAAGGTTTATTGAGCCATAGTAAAGTGATAGTACAAAGCTCCCGAGGAGGGAGGGGACCCGAGAAGGTTGCCCGGGGTTGTTCTGAGATTTTAAAATAGAAGGAATTCTCTTTAAGATTGAAGACATCCTCACACAACCTGACTTCCTTCTGTAGGAATCATTTCTCATGTTCCTTCTAGTCATTTCTGAGAAAGGACAAGTTTCCCACATTTCAGTGTCAACAGATGGGAGTCGGTGGAGGAAGGGGGCACCTGGGGATCCAAGGGCCGCTGGGAAGAGGAGGGAGCCGCCAGCATAGCCAGGAGTTAACCTGGGCCTGGACTTCCCTGGCAGGAACCATGGAGGCTGTGATGCGGTCAGAGTCAGAGCGCGTGAAAACTGCAGGTGGGAACAGCAGCGAAGACAGGGGCTTGAGAGAGGAGTTGGGCTTGACTGGCTGCGTCCAGGCATCTACCAAGGACTCGCTCCTCTGGTATAGATGGCTTTTTTAAAGCTCTAATATTAGTGTGTTTGGTTGTCAGCCCCCACCCTTCCTCCAAAATGTGAGCTGGCAGGGAGCAGAAGATGAAGGGGACACAGAAGTCTAGAGTGTCCTGGCCAGTTGGATACCTATTAATTAAGGCTTGACAATAAATGGATGTTATTTAAGAACTAATGACTAATATCTAGCTGTCATTCAGTTGCAGTGGTCCGTGAAATGCCCCTGCTATGCCCAGAATGACTCCTACGGAATTTTTTGACAGGGACTATATATTTAGAAGAATAAACACCTGACTCCAGCCCTTTTAGATATGAAAAAAGAAAAATGCTAACACATTTATAAGGCCATGCATGAATAGTGGTGACTTACAGCCCTCCCCCTACACATGCGCATGTGCACACACACACACACACACACACACACACCCCCTTTGATATTTTGCTCAGCTCAACCCTTTGCTTACAGCTCCAGCCGTGTCCCAGGGCCCAGCACCACTCTCTAGGGTGGCTTTTCCAGGAGGTTCCCCATCCTTCTTGATTTCCCTTAACGCTGATTGTAAACATCTTCCATTAAATTTCTTCAGTCATCCCCTTTTGAGTGTACCATTTGTCCCTGCAAGAACACTTGACCTGTGTAGCTACTTAGCAGCTTTGTGACATCGGGCAAGTTTTTAACATGTCTTTCAAATCTGGAAAATGGGAGAATCTGTAAAGTGGCAGTTGGAACCATGTCAAAATGTCTATATTTGACCAGCTCTGACAGAAATGGCAATTTCATAGGGGCCATGAGAACTAGTAAAATGTAAAGCGATTCCAATAGCATCTGACCGATTGTACACAATTACTCGTTTCTGGCTATGACACTCAGACTTTTGGATTATGTGTTTGCCCAAGGATAGCAGATCTGTGCTGCCTCCTTTTCCCCAATCCCTAGTAGACACTGCTCATTTATTGTAGGACTCCTTTTCGCTGAGCCCAGAGGCAAACTGAAACTCTTTGAAGGTAAGAGGCACTTTTTCCCAACTCATGGCCCTGGCCTTCTGGTCTCCCCCTACAAGGGATTTCCACTCCCAGCGGCCAGCTGGTCTGGCACCAGGGGCGGTGCGGGGCGGGGGGCGCTCTCCGCTCCCATTACTGAGGCACAGTATGCTCCTGCTCCTGGCATCTCTCAACAGAATTTTTTCACAGAAATGTTGTCCTGCAGGATGGTTAGGTCTTAATGTCACTGTTAACACTTGATTCCACAACAATTATCTGAAAGCTTCCGTGGGCTTACCTAGGTGCTCAAGAACTTTTGTGCAGTTTTGTTTTTCTGGAACATACATGTTCTGGATTTCAGATGTTTTACAAATAAAGGTAACTTGTAGGTCTTGGGTGAGGCAGGGAGGGAGGTGGTGGTAAGGCTACCTGATGTGCTGCATATGTCTGAAACAAGACTAAAGCAGAGCTTAGGTTGTCTCTGGGCATGTCTGGGGGGTAATTTGCCCGAGGTAAGAATGTATGAGCAAAATATATGAGCACTGGATTGATGTAGCATATTAATTAATTTAAAGTGGAAACAGTTTTTCTGCACCGTCTCTAAGAGATGTAAGCCCCACCCCCACCCCACCTACACTCCTGGGTGCGGTGGAAGGAAGAGGGGAACAGCAAACATAAAACAGGATTTCCAGCTGGTGCTAGAAATGAGATCAAGGCTGATGAGACCACTCACGCATTTACATTTTTTTGTCTACTAAAATTAATTAGTTGTCTTTCTATCAATGTCTTCATTTTGCACACAGCTAGATAGTTGTATATTTATAACTTTGAGTCCTTTTTATGCAGAGGTCTGTGTGCATTTCCAAACTATATCGTAAATGCACACACTTAGCATACTATTATATTTTAAGAATATATAACTTTGCCTATGTAAAGTAATCCAAATAATGGTGTAATTCCTTTTCCTAAGTCAGAGAAGAGAAAATACTAGTACTAGATTTTAGAGTCTCCTTAGCACGTCTTCTCTCTGATGCAGGTTGAGCCCATGCAAATACCACATGCATTCTAAATTTAAATGTCTCCAGATTTGTATTTCACTTTCCAGCGTATTTGCAGCAATGTTGCAAGACATTGCTATATTTTGGGGATCATTTTCTCTGCTTTCAACAGTTTTGTCAGGAGACTTGCATTTATTTTGGGGAATGCTACCTAGTTTAGTTTCAGAGGAGTTGTCCTCGCATAGGGAGCAGCCAAATGGCACAGGGCATCTTGGAACACTGAGCTAGCGGCCTCCTGACTAGATGTGAGCATGCTACCCAACTTCTGATCTGAGCCTGGCCTTTCACAGAGCTCAGACTTTCGAGTACCTCATGGTGACTTTAAGGTGAATATTTTCAGTAGCCTCAGCGGTTGGGCTATATTTAAACACTTAGCTCTGGAATACTACTCAAGAAGTGTGGCTCAACTCTGATGACATCTTGAAGAGTATGAATGGAAAGAATCTACTTATCAGTAAACCTCATGGTTCTAATCACCAGGGTTCAATTTAAGACTACGGCCCTCGGCCTGGACTATCAACAGTAGCCATGGCTGTGCTTATGGGAAGCCTCAGATCCACATCTTGGCAAGCTCACCCAAATTAAGGTGGCCAAGCGGGGTCCACCTCCTGTCAGCAGCCTAGAATCCCAGCAGATGGTCAGTTTCTGAGAGGACACAAGCTACGTCATGTTTTGTATTCCCAGCAGCTAATACAATGCCCAACATATATATGTTTAGTAAACCACTGAAATGAATGCAGAAGTTGGATGAGATCTGATCCTGATTCCTGGACAGAAATAAAGGCCCGCCTGAGCTGAAGCAAGGGCACTGGGGCACCGGGGGGAAGAATCCAACTAGCTCTACACCTGGTGGGACCCAGGGAGTCATCACCCTCCTTCCAGATCTTTCCATATGAGCTAGGACCTAAATCTTCAGGTCCATTTTCAAGATCAGTGCATGCTCTATCTACTCTAAATTGATGTTTTGACTTAGAGTTCATATATGCGCTGAGACCACCCTACATGTTTCAGGGGCACTGTTGGCCAGCTTTTAATCAGTCAGCTTGATCATATGACCACCCAGCTCTCCTATGAGGCATGTTGTCCTTCATCAGGAGCGTTCAGCCTACACATCACCAGCTCCTACTCTTTCCTGGAAACTTTTCAAGTCTTTTGGATGGGACAACACTTCTGATCACCCTCTATAGTACCTGAAATCTAATGTTTTCCTCGGTAGGGTGATGCTTGCAGACTCCCTGCACCCACAGCTGATAAGTCCCCCGTAAGTGTTGGGAATTACGGAATGTCTTCAGTGCTGCTGAGATTTAGACCACTGTTCTTTTTGCCTCCTTTCCTTCACCATGTCCTGACCATGAAGGCATGAACTCCACTTGAAAGGCCTCTTCTTTTCTGAAACAAAATATTGGGAACTTTGATAATCACAGCAGAGTTTTTATGTGAGCATCTTCTTCCCCAAACACTCCCACCCTCTAATCAAGAAGAACAAGTAACTTTACCTTTCTGTATACCTGGCCCTCCAAATGAAAACAGGCTCTGATCAAGGCCTACTTGACACATGTGGATACAACTATCTCTGTCAAGTTGATTTTCATGTGGGAGGTGAAGCAGTATAGAATAGGGGCAGAGAGTGGATTAGGGCTTACATCTGAAAGGGTGAGGCCAAGGAGTAAAAAATCATACTCTGAAAATCATGACCACTGTGAATATGTTGATACATCATTTGGCCTTTGAAATGCCATAGATGTGGTCTAATATTTTATGAACAGCATTTGCCGCAACTTGCTCTATGCCCATAAAATAAAGGCTGAACTCTTCACTGTGGCCGTCAAGGCAACTCATGCTGAGAACCCACCCACCTTTTCAGCATCAACACTAGAGACTTCCCAACTCTCCCATAGCCTAGAGTGTAGAAACATTGGGTCCCCATCCCTCAAGCCTCCATTCACACTTTAGAACATTGGTTGATGGTGAGCCCTCTAGATCAGTGCTTTCCAATCCTATTTACTTAATAGCATACATAGTAGGTCATAATTTTGCATGGCAAATGGGGTAAAATGGAAGGACTTGGAGATGTATGTTGGACTTTGGGAAAAAAGTATTAATTTTTCTTTATATAATTATGATAAAATGTAAAGATAGCATATTAGGATAATAATTTTGATTTTTAAATAATATTTTAAAAGTATTTTCAGTGTTCATGATAAATTCTACATGGTCTTTCTATGAGTATATATTTTTAGTATCTGTTTTTAATGCTTGAAATGTTTCCATATTATTCCTGAACAAGAAATTTTTATGATGATTTATCAAATTCTGATAGTCTCCATCCATTGATGAGAAATTTTTTTAAACAACTAGGTAATAAAAATGTATAAGCCATTGATTTAATAATCATTCTAAATTTATAAGGCATTGATATTATATTTAAATACCACAACAGTGCTCACATTGACAAATATAATTTTTAAATTCTTGTGATAATGGATTTTATTTATTTATTTTTTAAAGATTTTATTTATTTATTTATTTGACAGAGACACAGCAAGAGAGGGAACACAAGCAGGGGGAGTGGGAGAGGGAAAAGCAGGCTTCCCACTGAGCAGGGAGCCCGATGCGGGGCTCGATCCCAGGACCCTGGGATCATGACCTGAGCCGAAGGCAGATGCTTAACGACTGAGCCACCCAGGCGCCCCGTGATAATGGATTTTAAATCCAGTTGAGCTTTTTATTCAATTATATCAAAATTTATTTACTTATTCATTCATACAAAAAATGTTATAGATCTTTTATTCTTTGTCAAGTTCTCTAGGTAGTAGTGATTCAGCAGTGAGTAACAGTAAAAAATTCCTGCCCTCATGGAGTTTACATCCTGGTCAGGGGAGACAAACAATAAACAAAATAAAGTAAAAAGAGGGTTGTGTAGCAATGGTAGTGCTGGCCAATTTTGAATAGGGTGGTCAGGGAAGACCTCACCAAGAAGATGATATTTGAACAAAGACCTGGAAAGGATGAAGGAATGAGTCGGGTGGCTTTGTGGGAGAAGGGCATTCAAAGCAGAAGTCAGAAGCATATACAAAGTAGAGACAAGAATGAATCCAGCTTGTTTAAGAAACAAGATGGTGGCCAGTGTAGATTGGACAACATAACCATGGCAGGCAATAGTGTGATATGAAACCAGAGAAATAACAGAGGTCCGATGATGGAGAGCTCTACTGGCCACTTTGAGGACTTTCTCTAAGCGAGATTGAGAAGCTAAGGCAGGTTTGACAGGAGAGGAGAGATAAAACATATGTTTTAAAGGATGACTTTCTCTTCTGTGTTGAAGATAGACTATGTATTAGGGTTTTCCAGAGAAACAGAACCGAGAAGATATATAGAGAGATATAAGAGGAAATTTATTATGGGAGTTGGCTCACACAATTTTGGAGGCCTGGCAGTCCCGCAGTCTGCCGTCTGCAAGCTGGAGAACCAGGAGAGCCAGCAGTGTCATTCTCTAAGTCCCAAGGCCTAAGAACCAGGGGAGTTGATGCTGTAACTGAGGTCTAAGGTCAAAGCCTAAGAATCAGGAGCTCTGATGTCCAAGGGCAGGAGAAGATGGATGTTTCAGCTCATGAAAAGAGAGGGAATTCACCCTTCCTTCACCTTTTGTTCCATTCGGGCCCCCAGTGGATTAGGTGATGCCCGCCACATTTGTGAGTGCAGATCTTCTCACTCAGGCCACTGAATCAGATGCCAGTCTCTTCCCAGGATGCTATCTGGGCATCCCTTAGGCCAGTCAAGTTGACACAAAATTAACTGTCACAAAGGGGCAAGGATCACAACAGAGAGGACAGTTAGGAGGTCTTTGCAATAACACAGGCCACAGATGGTCGACTAGGAGCATCCACATTTCACAACACACCTTTTGGCCCATCCTAGCGTACCATCTGGTACGCTAGTGCCACAGGACACCAAGTAGGAAGCTCTGCTCTGCAGCATCCGTAGATGGAGCCAAAGGAAGGTACATTGGGACCTTGAGTGTTTCAGTACCAGATTTTAATTTACGCATATCCCAAGAACATGGAAACAAAGTTTATACAACCCTAAACCCAGGTTTAAACAATCAAACCGGAATTCCTGAGCGTAGACATTATTGAAATTAGATGATTTTCTTGTGTCACAGTCTTAGCTCAAGCTGCTCATTCTCAAGTACAGGTGACAGCATCAGGCTCTGACGTGGGTTCAGCCATGTCCTCATCCCTGGGGAGGCCTAAACTCAGGCAGTGCTCTTTGCTCTCTCTGCATTTGCATTTATACCACCTGGAGAAATTGCTCCTGGGTTGTCCTCTGTGTGGTCTTCCCTATATATCCCAGCAAGACTTTTAGTCTAGTTTTCTCTCAACCGAGAACCTGAGATACATAGAATCTTAGGTGGATGTGAGTGTGGTGTGTGACTGGGTGAAGGAGAGGCTAGCACACCAAGAGTCCCCTGTCATCCTCCAAAAGCTTGGTCCCCCAGCCCTGACCCAGATACAGGTCCAGCTCAACCCTAGTTCCTCACTGACCCGCTGCCCATGACTACCTATCAGCATGAAAGATTTAGACCTGGCCCCACCCTTTGCCTACGTTTATTCCATAGTAAATAATTTATGTTCTCTACAGACTGATTGTCACCTCACACCTCTGTGACTTTATTCTTGCTGCTCCCTCTGCCTGGAGCCTCTGCCCATTTTCTTTAGCTGGTTAACTTTTACTCATTCTTCAGAGCTCAATCCAGGCATCATGGCCAACTGTCCATGGCTAACACTGCAAACAAAGTGCCGCTTTGCATTCCCCTGTTGTTAGAGGCACAAGATTATATTGAAGGCATTGCTTTGTGACTTTCTAAGTTTTTAGTGGTCAGAGCTGGATCCTATCTACTTCTACATTGCCATGAACTGCCACATTGAATAAATGTTTGTGGGGCGCCTGGGTGGCTCAGTCGTTAAGCGTCTGCCTTTGGCTCAGGTCATGATCCCAGGGCCCTGGGATTGAGTCCCACATCAGGCTCCCTGCTCAGTGGGAAGCCTGCTTCTCCCTCTCCCACTACCCCCTGCTTGTGTTCCCTCTCTCACTGTGTCTCTCTCTGTCAAATAAATAAATAAAATCTTTAAAAAAATAAAAAAATAAAATAAAATAAATGTTTGTGAAACTCAGACTTCCCCTGTCTATAAAGCTTATTCAACAATTTCCAGTAGTCCAAATTGATTTCTTCCTTGTCTGAATTCTCAGAACCAAGTGACTTTGTAAGTTCTCTGTATCTTGTAATTCTATGTTCTTCATCTACTGCTCAACTAGATCTCGGTTTCATGCAGATTAGGATCAAGCATTCAATAAGTACTCGGATGCTCAGCAATACCTAGCACAGTGATCAATACAGACCATAAATGCAAAATACTCACAGACTGTTCCCAGGAACTCTGGTTTTTACTCTATTAAATGAAGGAGTTGACTGACTTCTTTGCTTTAGGGAGTGATTATGAACACTGTTTAGTAAACATTCAAGATGAGATTTGATTCTTTGAATGAAATGTGGTTAAATAGGTACAAATAGTTGAAGGAGATGAAGAAGTACAAACTTCCAATTGTAAAATAAGTATGTCAGGGGATGAGAAGTACAGTGTAGGAAATACAGTCAATAATATTATAATAATTCTGTACGGCAACAGGGGGTAACTATACTCTTGGTGAGCATTTTGTAATGTGCATCATTCTCTACCACTATACTGTACACCTGAAACAGATATAATATTGCATGTTAACTATACTTCAATTAAATATAAAATTGTGTGAATACAAAATCTAATTATGAAACCTTTATTCCATATTATATTCCTGTCTTTCCAATGACTAAAGAGAAACCCACAAAAATACCATAGAGTAAATCCCCAAAGAAATGGTATCAGTATATTTGGCCATTCTTCTCCAAAGGCTGTGTCTCTTTGAAGCGTCAATGTTAGATTGTCATAAAAGCCAATATTTAGATATTTACATGTTCCATGTTAACATCATTCTGCTTGCTCACATGTAAATATAATTTGATGGCTATTACAATCCCCAAAAGTTAACAAAGATATCAACATATGAAAACATCATTTATGATAAAATTGATTAATAATATCCATATTTCATTTTTTATCTTTCTGTGGTTTGGGGTATGAAAGATCAGTTTAATTGGTAATTCAAAGAAGAGAAATAGGTGTAAATTTGGGATGTAACTATCTAATGACATTTGGGAATTTCTTATTTACATCTTATTTAATAGTATAGGGAAAGCCTTAAAATATTACATAGTAAATTTAATGAAGCAGAATATTATTGCTTTTTAAAAAAACAGAATGGCTGGGGACGGAGCAAGATGGTGGAGGAGTAGGAGACCTGGATTTCGTCTCCTCTCAGGAATTCAGCTGGATAGGGATCAAACCAATCTGAACACCTACGAACTCAACAGGAGATCGAAGAAAAGAAGAGCAAAAACTCTCTCATCAGAAAAGCGACCACTTTCTGGAAGGTAGGACGTGCGGAGAAGTGAATCCGAGGCGATATTC
>NC_138381.1:49573489-49616994 GCF_054177405.1 Leptonychotes weddellii | reverse complement strand
GATGGGTTAGCCTGGTGATGGGTATTGAGGAGGGCATGTTCTGCATGGAGCACTGGGTGTTATGAACAAACAATGAGTCATGGAACACTACATCTAAAACTAATGATGTAATGTATGGGAATTAACATAACAATAAAAAAATAATAATAAAAACAGGATGATCACAAACCAGTTCTAATCTGGAAATAACTCAAACCCTTCACAGCCTGCAGAGTCTGGAAGAAAGCTCACTGACGTAGTTATTTTTAAATGCTTTGATTTTTGTGCCTGACTTTATATTTAACAACTGTCCTGTCAAATCGCTGTGCATGTTGTTTCATGTCACACACTTACAGAGTGACAGGGACTTTACATTTTTAAAAATAAGCACCTATTATAAGTGGTAGGATGGAGGAGTTTATACAACAAGAAAACTTACCCTGGAAACACTTTTTGTAGCAGCTAAAGAGCAATTAGTGAATCTGCTCATATAATTCTATTTTTTGTGTGTAAAACTGTTCTTCTAAATGACTTAGCCTTTTAAACAAGATGTTCTTATATTTTATTCATATTTAGGAGGACTAAAACATATTATCACATAATACGTGTCATTCTGGCAGTTTATTTTAGATCATTTTCATTAGATATTTTAAAATTTAATGTACTTTGAAGGAACGGATCAAGAACAATAAATATTCCCTAGGTTCAGGACTGAAATATTTTCTAAAACTCTCTGAAAAAAAATTCATGGCCTGCAATGGTTTAAGATCTATAGAGTGAATACATGGAATTCTATAATTCTATATACTGTAGACCTTAAGCATTTCCAGAGCTGTTGGAGCAGCTGTTGGAGCTCTCCATGGTGTCCGTTTTATCAAGTTCAGAGTAGGTCCTAAGCCAGTGGTTCTCAAATGTTTTGCTTTTATGACCTCTTCACCCTCTTAAAAATAATTGAGAATCCAATGAGAGACACAATGTTTTGTGTCAGTTATATCTACCATATTTATGTTATTGGAAATTGAGATGGAGAAATGTTTAAAAAACCTTTAATTCACTTAAAAATAATAAATCTATGATATGTTAGCATAAATAGCATATTTTTTATTAAAAATCGTTCTATTTTCCGAAACCGAAATGTTTAGTAAGAACAGTGGCATTGTTCTACATTTTTAAAACTTTTCTTAATATCTCGATTAATGGAAAAATAGTGAATTTTTGTATCTGCTTTTGCATTCAATCCATTGCAATATATTACTTTGGTTGAAGAACATGAAGAAAATCAAGTCTCTTACAGATATGTAGTCGGGAAGGGAAGAGTATTTTAGTGGTCTTTTTACAGGACATTCTTAATATGACACGAAAACTTCACAAGTGATATATGTGGAATCTGAAGCCATAGCCTCATACTTATATTCTTTTACATCATAGTGCATTGGCTTGTAGCTTGCCCTTATGACTTAATTTATGATTGTAGTATGATGCATTGGTCATTTGGAAAATATTAGTTCACTGGGCTATGCAGGTCTTTTAAGTGTTGACATATTTCATTATACAATACCAAAAACTCTCATTCATTAGTATAACCACTAATACTATAATACTCAAAATCTTTAAGAGTTACAGAGCTGAAAAGCTCATAGTGGCAAAGACAAGTTTTCTATTACTCTAATTTTAACTTGAAAGCTTGAATTTCCATCATTGGTAAAAATAATTTCGGTTAAAGTAGTTTTCTTTGAAATGGCCAGCTCTTTTCATTTATTTTTCAGAAAATGTCTGCCAAAACCCAAGTCTGAATAAGTGTGATTTGTCTCTTGATCAGTCATATCCCAAAGCATAAACCAGTTAGTTTGCTTTGTAATTCAAACGGCCACACAGGTGCTTTTCCTCAGGGCAACTGTCATACACTGGTAGGCAGTGAAAGTGCTTTTTACATACTTTCAATTTCACCATCAAAATACAAAAAGACATTAAGGGTTGAGATCAAATAATATTAGTAATTTTTACTGCTCTATCAAGGGCTTCTTTTTCCTTCCTCCCGCCCTCCCCCCTTCCCTCCCTCCCTTCCTTCCTTTCTTTCTTTTCACTACAAGTGCATTGAAGAACACAGCTGCTAGGACAGTTTTGTCCCACTACCTGGACTTGTTCTAAAAGGCCAGCACTTTGAGCCACTATTGTTTTTGCACCTTCAGCGCAAAGGTCAACACTGTTAAAAGGGTAAATAACATCTCAGTATTATTAGGAAAATAGTTTGGCTGAAAGTTCTTGGAGACCTCCTGGAGTCTGTGGGCCACACTTTGAGAATCACTTCTGAAGAAATCACAGACTCATAGGTCACTGGATATGCAAGGGATCCCCAAATAGAATCACAACTTTCGAAGAGGCATGGAGAGATCATGCAGTAAAATTTTACATTTGTCCCACATTTTCAAATAGTATGGAGTATGGAGTACTGATATGGAGTATAGTATTCTCCATACTATAAGAATATAATACAGGCTTCCATTTACAACACTATAGATGAGTATTTTCGGTTAGCTATTTTTCATTCTTAATGCATAGATAAATTAAGTTATACATAAATATTAATATACATAAAGTACATAAATATACACAAATATACATGAAGTTCCTTATCCATAAATTTTTTTAGAGGGGTGGGGGGGGAGAGGGAGAGAGAGAATCCCAAGCAAGCTCCACACTCAGTGCACAGTCCGATGTGGGGCTCGATCTCACAACCCTGAGATCATGACATGGGCCGAAATCAAGAGTTGGATGCTTAACTGACTGAGCTACCCAAGCACTCACCTCATCTGTGAATTTAATCTCATCAGCTTTTATTCTGTTTTCAGTAGAGATGGAGGTTAGTTAGCCCACTTACTCCGCATAAGATTCCTATTTGTAAAAGTATGTAAAGTCAGTCCTCTCTGCCTTCTCAACTTATTTAATCATATAATCCTTATAGGTTTGCTTTTACAACCATTTGTATCCCCTTTTTGACCCACCAGTCTTTCACATGACCCTTTTTCATGTGTATCTATTCTTTTATATTCTATCCCTTTCTCATTAACTTTGCTAACCTGAAATACATCCCACGTCTTCCTCCAGCGCTGTACCTACAGGCTCTGCCTTAGGAGTATCTGGCTTGCAAACAGCCTTCATCATGGAAAGCTTCTGAACAATGGCCAGCACCATCATCAAAGCATTGCTATGCACATAGAGGCTGTGTGGAGGAGTATAAGACTAGAATTATGACACACAAGGCAAAGGAGATCAACTGCATACTGGACCGGGCTTGTCCAATAAAACTTTCTACAAGTGATGAAAATCTTTCACCTCCGAGCTGTCCCATAGAATAGCCACAAACCACATGTGACTTCAGATACTTGAAATGTGACTAGGGTGACTGAAATTTTATTTAGCTTTAATTAATTTGCACTTAAATAGCCCTATATGTGCAGTGGTTATCATATTACACAGCAAAGTAATAGACTCTGCTGTGGTAATGGGAATGTTCTAGAGAGCGGAGTCCATGTGATTCTGAGCCCTAAACAACTGTGAAGCAAGAGCCTCTCTCTCCATTACAACCCACGTGGGACATGTAACATGCGTAAGAAATAAACTTTGATGTGTTAAGCCGTAAGAAATTTGGAATCCTCTTCTTGCTCCAGCATAACTTAGACCTTCCTGACTAAAAAGAGTCCACATCAGAATCACCTGGGCACTCCTCCCAAGTTGGGACCTGAGCACCTGTATTTTTGGTTCAAAAGCGAAGACTTCTCCAGGTGAGTTGGATGCATGTTTGCCTGATGAAGAGCAAGTGTGTAAGCCAACATTGCTGTTACTACAGATACTACGGAAGTGAAGCTTAGAAACATAAAGGTAAATTTTGCAAGTCATTCGGCTACTAAGTGAGGGAAATGTGATCTGAACTTGCTCTTTCCCTATGCTCTGTTTCCTTTCCTCTTGTTATAAGTGGTGGAGATGGCGGGAGAGAGCAGAGTGATCTGACCTGGCTTCCAAATTGAATTCGTTAATGCTTTTATCCTTATTCTAATACTTTTACAAGTAGCCTTTAATTCCACAGAAACCTCTTTAATCCAAAATACAGTTTTAAGAGTTGCATACACTGTGAAATAGGCAAGAAATCTAACTTCTATTTGTAAGAAAAATCTAATGAAAATTATTGTTATACATTGATGTGTCGTGGTTGTGATACCAAGATAATTGATTCCCATGAATATTTCCAAACAAATCTGGTTCAAAAGCATATTGATAGTCTTAGAGTACATAAAAAAACAATTTATATAGATTGAGAAGACTTTGAATTATTCAACAAATATCGTCATCCTAGGATAAGGGGGTATATCCTTTGAAGCTTGAAAAAACAAACTGAGGACAAATGAAAGTAATTCTACCTTACATAGGAATAGTAAACTTAAGGTTGCATTGTCCCGGGAGGCGAAGGTAGTAAAATCTGCAATTACAATGGTGTCTTCATATCCCCGGGGAGATGATTTTTCATGCTGTGGTCCACCAGTAGCTTTGCAATGAGAGGGGATTAGGGGCACTGACCCCTGCACAGTCCAAAATCCATGTATAACTACTGACTCCCTTAAAACTTAACTACTAATAGCCTACCATTGATCAGAAGCCTACCAATGACCTAAACAGTCAATTGACATATATTTTGTATTTTATATGTATTATATACTGTATTCTTACAATTATAGTAAGCTAGAGAAGAGAAAATGTTATTAAGAAAATCATAAGGAGAAAATACATTTACAGCACTGTAATGTATTTATCCAAAAAAATAATCTACATGTAAATGGATCCACCGGGGCAAACCTGCGTTGTTGAAGGGTCCTAATTACAAATTGTGTCCCTTTCCCCCAAATCAATACATAAATGTAATGTAATTAAATCTATAATGCCAACCTATTCTTTTTATGAAGGAGATAATCCCGTAATATACTAATAATGTTGACGTGGAAGAATGAAAGTTGAAGCCAGCCAAGAGAAGGAGATGGGGTGCAGTTGGGGGTAAGGAGACTCAGCCTGAGGTGCCGGTGAGACTCTTTGGAGGCAGACGCTAAGCCAGTTAGGAGTGCAAGAGGTTCATCTGGGGAAGGGAAGGACTGCCTATAAAGGGGAGAAAGCAGGGTTGGGCGGGGGAAGCCTGAGGCCTCAGATCAGATCTGACACCTGGGAAGGAAAGAGCCAGGAGGAGCCACCGTCGTCCTGCAGATGTGACAGAGGCCCGGCCAGCCCAGCGGAGAGGTCTAGAGCAAAAACGTTGCCATTGGTGGCTCTGTCAGTCCTTAGCTGCCGACTGCCGACGGCAGCCGCACCTCCTGTCCGCTCACGCAGCCCCTCCCAGCTGAATGGCAAGTTGTTCCTGGGGGGACCTGCGCGAGCACTGCCCCCACCACAGAGAGGGAGGCCACTGCCACCAGATGATGGTCATGCAAGCACGGAAAGGAGGTCAGTGGGATAGAACGAGGAGGAAAAATTGCTTCACTAAATGAGAATTACTATATGAAAGAAGTCTAATTCAGTGGGAGAAATGGGTTATTTAATAAACAGTGCTGGCATATGTGGCTGGAAAATAAAAGTGGCCTCCAGCTAAGGCACAGACTGAAATTCGTGCCAGACGCATGAAAGACATAACTGTAATTAATAAAATAATTAAAATATTACAAGAAATCTATGAACTACCTGTACAAGCCAGCAATGAGGAAGAACTTATTATTCAAGACTGGAAACCTAGAAGCTATTAAAAGAAAAAAAGACTGTGAAATATATAAAACCTTTGTTGAGAAAAGATTCCATAAACAGAGTCACCAGAGCAATAATGGAACAGGAAAATCACTTTTTTTTTTTTTACGATTTTATTTATTTGACAGAGACACAGCAAGAGAGGCAACACAAACAGGGGGAGTGAGAGAATGAGAAGCAGGCTTCCTGCGGAGCAGGGAGCCCGATGCGGGGCTCAATCCCAGGACCCTGGGATCATGACCTGAGCTGAAGGCAGACACTTAACGACTGAGCCACCCAGGCGCCCCAGGAAAATCACTTTTAAATCAGAGAACTGGCTTATTATATGGGACAGCCGTAAGTCAAGAGGCTGATTTCTATAAGCCAGGAATGAGAATCAGTTATACATTTTGTAGCCAAATAATATACCAACTATTTACATTTTCCATGAGAGCTCAGTGAAGAAATAGATATGTCGGGACAAATTCTTTGACCCGAAACTCTTACATGATGCCTAAGGAGAGCATGTTGACTTCTTCCAGTTCCTGATCCTGTTGAACCAGTGGAAGTTGTGAGAAAATCGGACCCTCCTTGCAGGGAAAGGCACTCCCCACCATAGGCATACCTGGATGTGTGACTCTTTTATGTAAATGTGGGATTTTTGCATCATGTCCCTAGAGAATATAACAAATACCCCTGCCTAGGAATACCCTCTAGCCCTGAGGGGAAGTCCTAATCCACCCTAGAAGGTAAGGTCATTTCCTAGATCTGGGACCCATGAAAGAAGTTAGTCTTCAGGAAATGAAGCCTAGAAAGGTAGGTCTCAAGGAAGTCAGGAAAAAACCTCTTTTTCTTTTTTCTGATGTTTTCTACCCTTGTCTATAGAGTCCAGTGGTAGATATGTTTGAAGTGCCCCACGCCTGGTAGATGTAAAGAGGGACTCAGTTATCAGATCTGAGAGGCTCTCAAGTACTAAGCCACCCATGGAAGATGCACGAGGTAGACTTACTAAGATTTACCAAGATATTTAAGCACCAAGGTTCCCTGCAGCTCCTTCCCATTTGTTTTCCCAAGCATTTGGTAAGCATCTCAGCCCTGTCCCGCTGTGCAAAGCTACTGGTGAACCACAGCATGAAAAATCATCTCCCCCGGGATATGAAGACACCATTATAATTGCAGATTTTACTACCTTCGCCTCCCGGGACAATGCAACCTTAAGTTTACTATTCCTATGTAAGGTAGAATTACTTTTATTCGTCCTCAGTTTGTTTCTTCAAGCTTCAAAGGATATACCCCCTTATCCTAGGATGACAATATTTGTTGAATAATTCAAAGTCTTCTCAATCTATATAAATTGTTTTTTTATGTACTCTAAGACCATCAATATGCCTTTGAACCAAATTTGTTTGGAAATATTCATGGGAATCAATTATCTTGGTATCACAACCACAGCACATCAATGTATAATGATAATTTTCATTAGATTTTTCTTCCTCTAAAACGTGAAAGAGAAATAAATCTTATCCATATCTGCGATGATTGCAATCACAATAGAAATGGTAATTTAATTTCAATATTTACACAGATGCATGAATATTCCTGTATCATTGGCATGATTTATGAGTAGTACATTTTATTGACGCTAAAAGAATGTGAGGCCTAAAGGCACAATTACGTTTTTAATTCTAATATATTTCTGGGAGTTTTAATTTACATTAAAGGGAACTGTCTGGTTTTAATGGGACATTGTATAAATTGTCGTAAGGCACTGTGGGAAGGTGGAAAGAAAATGAGATCCAGAATGTCTGAGCCCTGGGCAGTGTTGCACATGCCAGGGCCTGAGGCTTTGAAGCCAGCTCTGACCTGAGGTCTGCCATTAATAGACAATTCCCTTTACTTGGGCAGATCACTTCACCTCTGCACCTTAAGAGTCCTTATTTGTAAAAGGAGCGCTGAGGTGAGGATTGAGGGAGTTCGTGTGGGTAAAGCACTCGCTCTGTGCGTGGCCCACAGCAGGGTCTCTTCACTACTGGTCCTGGTTCCGGCCCCTGGCTGTGTGATGGTCTTAGAAGCAGACACGGTTTCTTTCTCCTCTTTGCCTCCTTGGAACTGCGGTATACACTGCCTCGTACACAGCAAGTGCTAAAGAAATGTCGTTTGAATGAATAGGTTGATGGATGGATGGGTAGGCGCAGGGCTAGATGGATAGATGGATGGTTTGTTTGTTTCCTAGGGCTGCCTTAACAAGTATCACGGACTGGGCTGCTTAAAACAATGGAAACCTATTGTCTCACAGTCTGGAGTCCAAAAGTCTGACCTTAAGGTGTTGGCAGGACCGTGCTCCTTCTGAAACTTAGAGCAGAGAATCTTCCATTGTCTCTTCTAGCTTCTGATGGTTGACTGGCAATCCCTGGCATTCCTTGGCTAGTCTCTGCCTCGTAGGGCGTTCTTCCCCTGCGTGTCTGTGTCAGTGCCTCTTTTCTGATAAGGACAGCAGCCCACCCTAGTCGGGCATTACCCCATCTTAACTAATTACATCTGCATCAGCCCGATTTCCAAATAAGTTCCCTTCACACATCCTGGCACTTAGGATTTCAACATATCTTTTTTGAGGATACAATTTCATCCATAACAGATGTTTATAGAGCAAAGAGGTGAATCCCCTTTAAAAAATACCTTTCTGCAGCCTAAGTAGAATCTAAAGTTCAAAAATCTTTAAAGTCTTTCTTTTTAAGTAAAGAATAAAAATTAAATGAGAGGAAAGAAAGTGGAATGAGGTAGAAGCCACATTCCTAAATCTTAAAGGTAGAGTATAATTAGGGAAAAAGAAAGTTAAAAATCCAATTGTAAACTATCTCAATGATAGGGATCTCTAGGAAAGTTTCCTGTGAAATGAGCTTCTAGCAAGAGTTGGAGGATCCAATATAAGCTTTCTCTCTAGAAAACCCTCTAGTTACAGATCTTGGTGCTATTATATCTTTGAAAATTCACTGCGCTCCATCAGATGTCACTGAAGTTATTGGCAATGGGAATGGAGTGGACTGCATGGCCTCTAGCATTTCCTATTTGTAAGTACTATGCATACACACGAATATTATAAAATATAAAGTTGCCCTTGTTTTTAACTTGCTGCATCATTTTATACTCAATAGGAACTATGCTAGTAGTTTTTTTCTTCTTGAATGTCTTGCTCTTAAATTACACACACACACACACACACACACACACACACACGCACGTAGTTTTATTCACTTTATTCTTATCTTGATCTTTATATCCATTCATAATCTAGGTCAACATACAATAGGAGAGTGTGTGAGGCAAGAGAAAGGAACAAAGGCATAGACAGCTGGTGGTGGAGGCAAAACCCTCAAGGCACCTGCCTTACAGTTACCTCTACCTTTTATAATAGTAGTTCAAAGGACCTCTAGTTTTAATTAAAACCTCTAGTGTGAAGTTTTATGTTATTTTTTCTACGTTAGCACTTTGGAGCGTATCAGAAAGGTGGACTAATAATTTATAGCACAATGAGAATTTGTCCCATGTGTCCAGAAGGTTTTCCAACATGGCCCTGATCTCCACACAGGTCAGACATGAATGACAGATTTAGGAGTGCAAGTGTGCCCCCCTAACATCTCAATGCCCCCTGAAACCAGGCCTTGCTAGAAGCAGCATACCTTTATCATTTATGCCAATCTGACACTGGAAAATCTGGCACTAAGTAGTCTATTAATTAAAAATGAAAAAAAAAAGGGGGGCGCCTGGGTGGCTCAGTCATTAAGCGTGTCATGGTCATGGTCCCAGGGTCCTGGGATCGAGGCCCACATTGGGCTCCCTGCTCTGCTGGGAGTCTGCTTCTCCCTCTCCCACTCCCCCTTCTTGTGTTCCTTCTCTCGCCGTGTCTTTCTCTGTCAGATAAATAAATAAAATCTTAAAAAAAAAAAATTAAAAATGAATTAGCTAAGTGTAAAATATCCTCAGAAATATGGGAACCTTATTATTTCAGCTAACTAAGATAAACTTTAAGTCAAGTATGTTTTAAAAAATAATGGAATGTTTCCTAATATGTGCTATTGTTTAAACTTAGAATCAGAGATATATATCACTACAAGTCTTTGCCAAATAATTTTAAAAGATGGTTGGGAAATAATTTAATGCATCACCAAATCCTGTCCATGTTGCCTCTACAATATCTCCTGAATCTGTGTACTTCTTCCATCCCACCTCTACCGTCCTAGTCCAAGTTATCGGGATTGCTCACTGGTAAGTCTGCAGTAGCCCCCTAGCTGGTGTCTCTGTGTCCTCTTTGGGACCCACATGTCATTGCTTTCAAGGTGATCTTTAGAAGGTCAAATCTAATCAAGATTCCTGCCATATTGCCTTCATACCCCACTTCTGCTGCTTCTTCCTTCTTCCTTCTCATAAGAATGTGTGCTCAGAATCTGCTCTTCTTCATCATTTCAAATGCTGATTAAACATAACATCATTCTATAAACAAATATTTGCCTTAGTACTATATGAATATTTAGAGTAATGCCTGTTAGAGTTCTTTTCAGTTCAAGATTACCATGAAAACAAAAGACATATTAAAATAGGTCTTAGGGAAAAGTCTGTGTTGTATACTATATTTTTTAAATTCTGAGAAGCACATTTTTCACATTCTTAAAATCTCTGTAATCAACATGTGTGTTACAATTAACGGTGGGTCACAGCTTAATCAGCAAAATGTTTTCTTTCTTAAACTTTCCTAAAGTAATTTTCATCTCACAATCAATGGTGTCCTAAGTAAAATACAAGGCCTACTCTTTGAGGTCCCAGTGAGTTTTATTGTACCATCATAAACTTTTTTTTTTTTAAGATTTTATTTATTTTTTGAGAAAGAGAGAATGAGAGACAGAGAGCACAAGAGGGAAGAGGGTCAGAGGGAGAAGCAGACTCCCCACTGAGCAGGGAATCCAACGCGGGACTCGATCCTGGGACTCCAGGATCATGACCTGAGCCGAAGGCAGTCGCTTAACCAACTGAGCCACCCAGGCTCCCCCATCATAAACTTCTAACTCAACTAACATCAGTTTTTTTTTTGCATACATAATCAGATCAACAACTCTTTGTTATTATCTACCATGCATAAGATACTGTTACAGGTTAGGTACTATTGGAGATAAAAGTCATTTGTTCATTTATTCAGCAAGTATATATAAATATTTACTATATGGTAGATTTTATTATATACATAGTGGTGCATGGTGATTTAGGTAGGTAAGATCTCTATCTTCATGGAGCTTATAATCTGGTATGACAGAGAGTAAAGAGGTAAACAGCACATATAAAAATAGTAATGACAAATTATAAATATTGCTATGAAGGAATTCTATATTACTTTTCAAAAAAAAAGTTTTATGAATCAATTATCTTTCTGTCTTTCCTGTCCCTGAACACATTTCCTCAGTGGCCCAGCGGCATTTCTGGATAAATCTTTGAAGGCAACATTCCCAGAAATAGTTCAATACAATCTGAAGCTTAGAAATATTTCTGAGAATTCTCTCTGGAAACAAATCTACTTCTTCCTGTTGCTACATTTTCTTATTCCGAAAATATGTTTAATGCTGGATATTCTGCACTCATGCTTCTAATGCTTTCATAACGTAAGTATTAGAGTCAAACAATAAGTCAATAATTTTTAACTTTCTGTTTTTATTGCTCTAGGTTACAATTTAGAAATCAGAACATATTTAGATTATATATTACCTCTGCATCAAATGTAAATATGATACATGTCCTACTTACAGAGAACTTTTTGGGTTACTTCATCAGAGACGGTGCACAACAACTTCTGGTCTGTAAGTGACCGTGTCCTAAACTGTACTTATAAGGTTACCTCCAATTTTTTTGTATTGTGGTAAAATAAACATAACGAGATACACCAGTTTAACCATTTTTAAGTGCAACCATCACCATTATCTATCTCCAGAACTTTTCCATCATTCTAAACAGAGGCACTCCCCACTGAGAAATAATTCCGCATTCCCTCCCTTACCTTCCACCCTCTGGCAACCACCATTATCCTTTCTTCTCTATAAATTTGACTAGTTTAGGTAGCTCATATAAGTGGAATCAGACAGTACTTGTCCTTTTGTGACTGGCTTCTTACTCTTAGCATAATGTCCTTAAGGTTCATCCATGTTGTAGCCTGTGTTAAAATTGGCTTCCCTTTAATGACCGAATAATATTCCACTGTACCATATTTTTGTTTATCTGACCATCTATTGATGTGGACTTGGGTTACTTTGAAATTTTGGCGATTGTGAATAATCCTGTTATGAACGTGGTTATACAAATATCGCTTTGAGAGCCTGCTTTCATATCTTTTGAGTATATAACCAAAAGTGGAAGTTTTGTTGGATCATATGATAATTTTGTTTTATTTTTTGAGAAAACACCATACTGTTTGCCATAGCGGATACACCATTTTACATTCCCACGAGTAGTGCCCAAGGGTTCCAGTTTTTCCATGTCCTCAACCACACTTGGTATTTTCTGTTTGTTTGTTGTTGTCTTAAATAATGGTCATCCTGATGGGTAAAGTGGTACCTGATTGTAGTGTTGATTTGCATTTCCCTAAAGATTAGTGATGTTGAACATCTTTCCATGTGCTTATTGGCCATTTGAATGTATTTGGAAACATTCGAGTCCTTTCCCTATTTTTCAATCTGGTTGTTTTGGTTTTTTGTTGATGTTGAGTTATATCCATTCTTTATATATTCTGGGTACTGGCCCCTTATTAGAGATGTGATTTGTAAATATTTTCTCCCATTCTGTGGGTTGCCTTTTCTCCATGTTTTAGTATTCTCTGATGCACAGAAGTTTTTTATTTTTGATGAAGTCCCATTTATCTACTTTTCCTTTTGTTGCCCATGCTTTTGATATTTACCCAAGAATTCACTCCTAAATCCAATGACATGCGGCTTTCCCTTATGTCTTTTTTTTTTCTAAGGGTTTTATAGTTACAGATCCTACATTTAGGTCTTTAATCCATTTTGAGTTTATTTTTGCACATGTTATAAAGTGAGAGACCAACTTTGTTCAATTACATATGGATATCATTTTCCCAACATTTGTTAGGAAGATTGTCTTTTCCGCATTGAATAGTCTTGACATCCATGTTGAAAATCATTTGACCATATATGTGAGGATTTATTTCTGAGCTCTCCAATCTATTCCATTGGTCGTCACATCATCTTTATGCCAGTACTCCAGTATTTTGATTACTGTAGCTTTGTAATAAGTTGTGAAATTAAGAAGGGTGGGACATCCAACTTTGTTTTTTCAAGATTGTTTGGTCTCTTCAGAGTCCTTTGACATTTCATATAAATTTTAGGATGGATTTTTCTATTTCGTCAAAAAATGTTACTAGGAATTTAGTAGGGGTTGCACTGAATTTGTAGATCACTTTGGGTAGTATTAACATTTAACAATATTAAATTTTCCAATTCATGAACTCAGGATGTTCTTCCATTTCTTTTTGTTTTCTTTAACTTATTTCAGCAGTGTTTCATATTTTTCAGGATATAAGATTTCTGCCTCCTTGGTAAAGTTTATTCGTAAAGTTTCTTTTTAAATGATTATAAATGAAATTATTTTCTTACTTTTCTTTTTGGATTATTCATTGTCAGTATATAGAGATACAACCAATTTGCCTGAAGTTTTTTAAGAAATTCTATCCAATACACTAGTTCATCCTCTCACCCCTTCTCTTCCAGGACTTCTGGTCTGCTATGCCATAGAGAGACCATAATAGTTGAAAACACCTTTACTATGGAAGTCGCTTCTAATATAATCATGTCATATTTCACAGACTGTTTTCTTTTATCAACCCCCACTTCATGTCATGTTTTACTTGATGTTATTGGAAGAAATGAAGACAAAGACATAAAAATGTACCTTTGGGCCTTTGTGACTTCATCATTGGACTACATACAAATGTCTATGTAACAGTATTTCTTATATGAGTTTGGCCCCCACTAAATCATTTTCACTCTCTGTGCCACATTCTTTATCAATAGCATTCTTGTTCCTTTGATAAAGGGCAGGGGTCAAGGTGAATGTAGTTTTTCACTTAACTAGAAACTTTAACGTGATGTGACATTTTTCATTTACACCTGTCATTGGAAACTATAAACCCAACACTTGACTGGAGTGGTTGTGGCATCAAGCTGAAAGATATCATCAGGAGCAGCTTGCCATTTTCAAGGGTTCAGAAAGGCACTCAAACACTTTTGTTTTTGCTTTAATATGGTTTTCTTTTGAGCTTGACATATGTACTACAGATAAAATCTTGTATAACTTGATATTTTCCTTTGGACTATAACCTCTAGGTGATAGTCAATATTCCTGAATAAATGATTCCATACAGGAATATTGCATAACTCATCTTGTGACATTTTGAGCATGAGTTGTCATTTTTCTGGGATGATTTGTTATTGAACAAATTAGATTTTCTGAGAACATGGCCATTCCTTTTTTTCTGAAATAGTAAAACACTTGCTTAACTTGCTTTAGGTAGCTTTGCAAACCTCCACTACATTTTCTTCATTTTCCTCAAATCTCACAAGTCATTAGGTCTAAGAGCTTGAATGAGAATTGTCCAGAGTAAACTCAAAAGCTCTAGGGTCCTAAAGCAATATTTTTCTGAGAGATATTTGGCCACATCTGCAGATGACCCGGTCTTTGCTGGGTGTCACAGTTTTTTTTTTTTAAAGATTTTTTATTTATTTGATAGAGAGAGACACAGCAAGAGAGGGAACACAAGCAGGGGGAGTGGGAGAGGAAGAAGCAGGCTTCCCACTGAGCAGGAGCACAATGTGGGGCTCGATCCCAGGACCCTGGGATCATGACCTGAGCCAAAGGCAGATGCTTAACGACTGAGCCACCCAGGCGCCCCATGGGTGTCACAGTTCTTAAGACCTCCTGTATCCTATAGCCATAGTAAAGGGGCTCTTAGGAGCTCCTGAGCAGTACATGGATTTAGGAAGTCGCATCATTTATGTCAAGGTTCACTGCTACCTCTCAGGAAGGAGTATGACTAACAAAAGTCATTTGGGAGCTATTGAATAATTCAGTAAATCACAACTCTGACTTTGAAGTATGACTTTGCTGGAATCAGATTGGGATGTAGGAAAGAAAGACAAGGCAGACTTCTAGACAGGTAAATAGCAATTCACTCTGAGCCCTGAACCACACATGGGGTGAAATTGGCCAGGTAAACCAGCAGATTGCCACCTTCTCCACATCATCAGAGTGTGACCCTACCTCCACGTCTCTAATCTTCAAACATGGCAAGAGGGAGAAGGTTGCTAGGTGCAATGGGGTGGTGAAGTATACTGTTTTCTGGCTATTAAAGGAAAAAGGGTCTGGCCTTGGATGATTGTCCCCTGCCCCTCATTGGTGGTTGCTTGGGATTTTCCTACCATCTTCTTCTAGAGTCTCATCTGTTGTCAAGGAGGAGAGACACAAGGATATGAAGTATGTGACCCATGTACTCAGTACATGGCTCTGGTTCATTTAAAGAGTGCAATTTTGAGAAATCCAAATCAAGGTGAAGAGAATTTCAGTCATTTTATAAGGCAAGCTATTGTCTTTGAAATAACTGATCTATAGAAATGATCAAATTAGACCCTGCCAGATTATTCCTTAAAACACATTTAAAAATTAGATACTATATTAATGAAGTGGAAATCCCTTTATAGCAAGAACAATTACTACAAGTTGGCCTGTTCAGAATGGTCTTCAATGACTTCCTGTGGTCAATGGGAATTCAGCCATGCCTAACTTAACAAAAGGAGGATACTTGCCTGGAGTTAGTTTCTCCTTTGCTATCAGAATTCAAGAATGAAACCACAATAGCAAGAAATGGGGATACTTGTCGACCAGGTAAAACTGTGATTTACTTGAGGTTGTGGCCGAGAAAA
This sequence comes from Leptonychotes weddellii, assembly GCF_054177405.1. Classification (NCBI taxonomy): domain Eukaryota; kingdom Metazoa; phylum Chordata; class Mammalia; order Carnivora; family Phocidae; genus Leptonychotes; species Leptonychotes weddellii. The sequence continues at coordinate 49,601,290 of NC_138381.1, read as the reverse complement.
AAATTGTGCCAATTGTCTAAAGCAGATATGTACAGGATAAAAGCAGAGGTATAATCAGATGGAACAAAGAGTAAAATACAAGTAAATCTGGAATGATTCTTGTGTTTGAGTTTTTCCTAGACCGGCCTTACTGGCACCACAGGAGCTTTTGTTATTTCCAGCTCTTTTCATATTTCCCAGATGCAATGATCTCATTTAGCCACTGAGTCAGGCAGTAACAGTCTGGCATCCCCTTCACACCTGCCCCATGGGCCTCCTTCTGGGTCTCTGCTGCAGAATCCTCAGGAAGCTCTTTGGATCGAAAAGCCCTGGGGTAGGGCCAGTCCGCTTTGCAATTAAGCAGACCATATTCCTCAGGGAAATTTTGGTGGAGAGTAGAGCGACAGAGTCCATACAAGGAAGAAAGGTATTTGATACGCCGGGGGGACTGGAACAGAAGGCCCGCTGTGGAAGGGGTCTGTAGGAGTGCTGACAACACTGATGCCATCTTTGGCTTTCCGTCTTGTCCATGCCCACACAGTGACCTCCCACGGGGCTCCGTGTTCCAGGCCCCTGGGAGGCTCACGGGTGCCCTGACTGGAATGCGGAAAGGCTTGTTCTTCCCTAAAGTGGTGCACAGAAGGTACCGCTTTAGATAACGAGTAAAGATGGCGGGCACACAGATGGCGCCACTTTAGAAGTTACCCTTTGACCTCACCACCATGCCCCTCGCTCTATGCCAGCTGGGAATTAAGGTCCGGACGAGGTGAATAGCTGCATAGCACTTGCATCGCCCCCAGGGGCCCACCTGCCAGCCCAGGCTGCCTGATCCCTCTCGCTGGTAAGTTATCCTGAATGAAACTGTGTAGACAGTTTTGGAGGCTGTTTGGGACAGGTGTGGAGGGTCTTCCTTTGTATTTTGGTCTTAAAGGGCCCTCTCAATCTGGAGGATACTTACTGTCCCTCCAGCTTCTAACAGTCCTTGCTCACTGGAGCCTGGGCCACCTGTAGACTTAATGTGACTACAGAGGCACGTGTCCTTCCCCCCTTTGATGCTGGTAAAGCAGTAATGCCGGTATCAGAAATAGCAGTAATTCTCCTCGAGTGGCTATAGCAATTTAAGATGCATTCACCGTGCCAGGCACTGTCATAAATACTAGAAATACAAAGATGAATACCATAATTTTTGCGCTCCAGGAAGTCGTTGTCTCCTGGAGAGCTAAACATAAAATACAATAAAGGATGGATTGGATAAATGGTAAAAAGAACAACAATAGGAATAAAAAAGAAGGAAGGACAGGAGTGATCATGGGGTGGACAGGAAGAGGATGAGGGAAAGCCTTATAATGGAAGACGTGCTTGAGGTAGCTCTGGAAAGGTAAGTAGAAACTTTCCCAAACACCTGGAAAAAGAAAAGCCACGACAGAGCCTGGCTAGTTTGAAAAGGCCTGAGGAGTTCTGTGTTGCTGGAGCAGAAGCTTGATTGGCCAAGAGGAGAAGGAGGGGTAGACCAGAACTCGGAGTCTTCTAGATTGTGCTGACCAATTTGCCCTGAGCTGGCACGCACTGGAGTGTCATTAAAGGGTTTTAGACAGGGGGAAATGATCTCATTTGCATCTTAAAAATTGATGGTGGTGTGGTGTGTGAATGGCGAATTGGAAACAGACAAGACTGGCATTAAGGGGGTCAGCTGGGAGAATAGGGACTGACCCATTTGAGCCACGGGGAGGCTTGTGGTTACAGGGGTACAAGCGAGGGAATAAATGAGGAAAGATGTCTAGGAAGTATATCACCACATCTCAGGACATAAGAGGTCTTTGCCACCAGTAATAGTTTCAGTGGAGTGTATGAATGGGGGGAGGGGGCAGGGGGTTGGAAGGCAGTGGGCAGAGGAAGAACTACAAAATTAACTCAGGAAATTTGCCTTGGCTTTCACACTTCCCACTCGTAGCCCAGCTGCTCCCCTACTTCCTCTCCTCTCACCTTTCAGCCCACTGTTGCCCTACTGGTCTCCACCCTCACCATTCCTCCAGACTGCTTCTGCCAAGGTCATCGAAGGCCTCATCTTGCTAAAGCAATCCTGCTCACTCTCTAGTGTCTCTCTGCGGCACTTGACACCCCTGAAATCTCCCTCCTTAAAATACTGTGTTCTCTTAGCTGCCACAATACCCACTCTTCTTGTTTCTCCCCCATTTCTCCGGGTGCTTTTCCTAATCCTTTGTACGCTCCCTTTTCTCTGCCTGGATCCTTAAGGTTTATCCTAGGCCTCTTTTCTTATTTTTTTAATTAATTTTTTCCAGATGTATTGAGATAAAATTGACCTATGACATGTAAACAACGTGATGATCTGACACACGGATGTATTACGAAATGATTACCACAAGGTTAGTTAACACCTCCATCATCCCACATAATTACCATTTTGAGTGTGTGCTGAGAACATCTAAGATCTACTCAGCAACTTCTTGGTATGTAACACAATATTAGCTGTAGTCACCGTGCCATAACTTACATCCCCAGAACTGACTCATCTTGTAAATGGACGTTTGTATACTTTGACCAATACCTCCCCATTTCCCCCAGTCCCCAACCACTGGCAACCACCAGTCTACCCTCTGTTTCTATGAATTCTGCTTTTTTAGATCCCCCATATAGGTGAAATCATACAATATTTTGTCTTTTTCTGTTCGGCTTATTTCACTTAGCGTAACACTTTAAGGCCCATCCGTGTTGTTACAAATAGCAGGATTTCCTCGTTTTTGTGTTTGAATAGTATCCCATTGTATATACACATAGCACATTTGCTTTATCTGTTCATCTGTCAGTGGACGCTTAGGTTGTTTCCATGCGTTGGCTATTGTAAATAATGCAGCAATAAACATAGGAGAGTATGTATCTCTTTGATACCTTTTCATTTCATTTCCTTTCATTTCCTTCATTACCCAAAAGTGGGATTGCTGGATCTTCCGATAGTTCCATTCTGAAGTTTTTGAGGAAACTTCATACAGTTTTCCATAATGGCTGCACCAATTTACATTCCCACAAGAGAATGCATGAGGGTTCCTTTTCCCCATAACCTCACCACCTTTTGCTATCTCTTATCTTTTTTTTATAATATCCATTCTAACAGGTATAAGGGAATATCTCATTTTGGCTTTGATTTGCATTTCTCTGATGATGAGTGATATCAAGCCTCTATTCATGTACCTTCTGGTCATTTTGATGTCTTCTTTGGAAAAATGTCTGTTCAGTTCCTCTGCCCATGTTTTAATCAGATTGTTTGCTTTTTTTGCTATTGTATAAGTTCTCTTATATGTTGGATATTTAACTCCTCATGAGATAAATGGCTTGCAAATATTTCCTCCATTCTGTGGGTTGGCTTTACATTTTGTAGAACCTGTGCAGAAGCTTTAATTTGACATAGTCCCACTTACTAATTTTTGCTTTTGTTGCCTTTGCTTTTGGTATCGCATCCAAAAAAATCATTGCCAACACCCTTGAAAAGGAGCTTTTTTGCTATACTTTCTTCTAGGAGTTTTGTAATTTCAGGTCTAATGTTTAAGTCTTGAGTCCATTTTGAGTCAATTTATGTGAGTGTTGTAAAATAGGGGTCCAGTTTCATTCTTTTGCACATAATTATCCAATTTTTCCAATACCATCCATTGAAGAGACTGTCCTTTCCCCATTGAACATCCTTGGGTCCCTTGTAAATATTATTTGACCACATGTACAGGGTTTATTTCTGGATTCTTGATTCTGTTTCCTTAGTCTGTGTCTGTTCTTATGTCAATACCATACTGTTTTGATTATTAAAGCTTTGTAACATATTTTGAAATCAGGTAGTGTGATGCTTCCACTTTTATTCTTGCTCAAGATTGCTTTGGCTCTTCAGGGTCTTTTGTGGTTCCATACAAATTTTAGGATCGTTTCTTCTATTTCTGTGAAAAATGCCTTTGGAATATTAATAGAAATCACTTTGAATCCATATGCAGCTTTATGTGGTACAGTAGTCCCCTCTTTCCATGATTTTCCTTCCTGCAATTTCAGTTACCCACAGTCAACCATGGTCTAGAAGCACATGGTCCTCCCGATGTATCATTAGATGGTCAATAACATAGCCTACACTATGTCACAGTGCCTATGTCACTCACCTCCCTTCATCTCCTTACACAGGCTTTTCTCATCTCACATCTTCACAAGAAGAAGGGTGAGTACAGTACAACCAGATATTTTGCAAGAGACAGAGACTACATTCATATAGTTTTATTAGTATATTATTAAAATTGTTCTATGCTATTACTTCTTATTGTTGTTAATCTCTTACAGTGTCTGATCTATAACTTAAACTTTATCATAGGTTTGTATATATGGGAAAATATAGTATATATAGGTTTGGTACCATCCACGGTTTCAGGCCTCCGCTGGGGGTGTTGGGACATATCCCCCACAGATAAGGGGGGACAACTGTCTGGATATTCAAACAATATCAATTTTTCTGATCCATGAACATGAGCTATCTTTCCCTTTATTTTGTATTTCTTTGATTTCTTTCATCAAAGTCATACAGTTTCAGCATACAGAGTTTTCACTCTTTGGTTAGAATTATTCCTAAGTATTTTATGTTTTATTTCTTTTTCAGATAGTTTGTCATTAGTATATAAAAACACAACTCTGGGGCACCTGGGTGGCTCAGTCGGTTAAGCATCTGCCTTCAGCTCAGGTCATAATCTTGGGGTCCGGGGATCAAGCCCTGCATTGGGCTCCCTGATCAGCAGGGATCCTGCTTCTCCCTCTTCCTCTCCCTCTGCCTCTAACTCTGCTTGTGCTCTCTCGCTCTCTCTCTCTCAGAAAAATAAATAATATCTTTAAAAAAAAACCCATGCAACTCATTTTTGTACGTTGACTTTGTATCTTTCATCTTTACTGAATTAGTTTATTCTACTAATTTTTTGTTTTTGTTTTCATTTTTGTTTTGGTGGAGTCCTTGGGATTTTCTGTATGTGAGATTATACCACCTGCAAACAGAGACAATTTTATTTCTTCCTTTCTGGTTTGGATACCTTTTATTCTTTTCTTTCCTACCACTGCCTCCCTGCCCTTTTTTTGCCTAACTTTTCAGGCTAGGACTGCCGGTACTATTTTGAATAGGAGTGGTAAGAGTGAGCATCGTTGTCTTGATTTCCTGATCTTAGAGGAAAATTTTTAACCTTCCACCACCACGTATGGTGTTTACTGTGGGCTTGTCCTATGTGGCCTTTATTATGTTGAGGTATTTTCCTTCTATACCAATTTGTTGAGAATTTTTATTGTGAAAGGATGTTGAAATTTATCAAATGCTTTTTTCTACATCTGTTGAGATGATTGTGACTTTTATCTTTAAGTCTATTAATATGGAATATCACATTGACTGATTTGTAGATAAATATTGAATCATCCTTGCATCCCAGGGATAAGTCCCACTTGACCATGGTGTATAATTCTTTTAATGTGCTATTGAATTCTGTTTGTTAATATTTTTCTGAGAATTTTTGCATTGGTATTCATCAGAGATGAATGTAGTTTTCTTTTCTTGTAGTGTCCTTGTCTGGCTTTGGTGTCAGTGCAAAGCTTGCCTTGCAAAGTAAGTTTGGGAATGCTTCCTTCTCTTCTATTTTTGGGAAGAGTTTGAGAAGGATTAGTGTTAATTTTTTAAATGTTTGGTGGAATTCACCAATAAAACTATCTGGTCCTGGGTTTTCTTTTTTGGGGGGTGGTTTTTGATTATGAATTCAATCTCCTTGTTATTGGTCTGTTCAGACTTAGTGTTTCTTCATGATTCAGTCTTGGTAGGTTGTATATTTCTGGGAATTTATTCATTTCTTCAAGGCTATCCAATTTGTTGGTGTGGAAGTTTTCATAGTAATCTGCTATGATCCTTTGTATTTCTGAGGTATCATTTTTAACGTTGCCTCTTTCATTTCTTGTGTTATTTATTTGAGTCCTCATTCTTGGTCTTTAAAGTTTTGCCAATTTTGTTTCTATTTTTAAACGGTCAGTTCTTACTTTCATTGATCTTTTCAATTGCTGTTCTGGTCTCTATTTCATTTATTTCTGCTCTGATCTTCATTTGCTTCCTTCTGCTAACTTTGGACTTTGTTTGTTCTTTTTCTACTTTCCTGAGGGGTAAATTTAAGCTGTTCATTTGAGATTTTTCTTTTTTCCTTAATGTAAGCATTTATCACTATAAATTTCCCTCTTGTAGTTGCTTTTGCTGCATCCCATAAGTTTTGGTGTGTTGTATTTCCATTTTCATTTATTTCAAGATATTTTCAATTTCTCTTTTGATTACTTCTTTGACCCATTGGTTGATCAGGAGTGTGTTGTTTAATTTTCATATATTTGTGAATTTTCCAGTTTTCCTCCCATTATTGATTTCTAGTTTCATACCATTGTGGTAAGAAAAGATACTTAGTATAATTTCAGTCTTCTTAAAGCTGCTAAGACTTGTTTAGACATAACATATGATCTATCCTTGAGAATGTTCTGTGTGCAGTCAAGAAGAATGTGTGTTTTGCTGTTGGTGGTGGAATGTTCTGTATATGTCTATTACATCCATTGGTCTAAAGTCTAGTTCAAACCCACCATTTCTTTAATAGTTTTCTGTCTGGATGATCTATCCATTGTGTAACTAGGGTTGAAGTCCCCTACTAGTGTAATGTTGTCTATTTCTTCTTTTATATATATTTGCTTAATATATTTAGATGCTCCAATGTTAAATACATATATATTTGCAGTTGTTATATCTTCTTGATGAATTGCCCCTTTATCATTATATAATGACTATATATAGTCATTATATATATTATATATATAAATATAATAATAATATAATTAATATATATATTAAGTAATCTCTATGCCCAACATGGGGCTTGAACTCATGACGCCAAGATCAAGAGGCACATGCTCTACTGACTGAGTCAGCCAGGCACCCCTTCTTTGTCTCTTATCACAGCTTTTGAGTTAAAATCTATTTGCCTGGAAAAACTATAGCTATCCCTGACCTCTTTGGTTTCCACTTGCATAAATACCTTTTTCTAAACCCATACTGTTAGCTTATGTGTATCCTTAAAGCTGACATGAGTCTTTTGTAGGCATCATATAGTTGAGTCTTTGTCTTTTTAATTTATTCATTCACTTATGCTTTTTTAATGGGAGAGTATAATATATTTAGAGTAATTATTGATAGGTAAGGACTTACTAATGCTTTCTTCTTAATTACTTTCTGGATGTTTTATTGTTCTTCCATTTGTTGTCTCACTATCTTCCTTTATAAAGGAATTGATGATTCTGTGAATTGATGATTTTCCATAGTGGTATACTTTGATTCCACTCTCTTTATCTTTTATGTATCTACTGTAGGTGTTTGCTTTGTCATTACCATGAGGCTTATATAGAACATTTTATAATAGTCTATTTTATGCTGATAACTCAACTTTAATCACACACAAAACTGTATTCTTTTACTCCACCCCCCCATATTTTGTGTTTTTGACATGACAGTTTACCCCTTTTATATTGTGTATTCATTAATAAATTACTGTAGCTATAGTTATTTTTAATACTTTTGTCTTTTAACTTTTCTACTAGAGTTAAGTGGTTAACACACCATCATGTTACAGTATTAGATTATTCTGAATTTGACTTTATACTTACCTTTACCAGTGTGTGGTATATTTTTGTATGTTTTCATATTACTAATTAGCATCCTTTCACTTCTTTTTTTTTTTAAGATTTTACTTATTTGACAGAGAGAGAGCACAAGCAGGAGGAGCGGCAGACAGAGGGAGAGGGAGGCTCCCCACTGAGCAGGGAGCCCGATGTAGGGCTCAATCTCAGGACCCTGGGATCATGACCTGAGCCAAAGGCAGATGCCTAACCAACTGAGCCACCCAGGTGCCCCAAGCATCCTTTCACTTCTGCTTGAAGAATCCTTTCAGAATTTCTTGTAGGGCAAGTCTAGTGGTAATGAACTCCCTCAGCTTTTGTTTCTCTAGGAATGTATTTTTCTCTCCTTCATTTGTGAAAGACAAATTTGCTGGATAAAATATTCTTGGTTGGCAAGGTTTCTTTCAGTCCTTTGAATATATTATCCCACTTTCTTTTGGCCTCTAGGATTTCTGCTGAGAAATCCACTGATAGCCTTATGGGGAGGTTTTTTTTTGTAAGTGACAAGATTTTTTCCCTTACTGCTTTTTTTTTTTTTCTCTTACTGCTTTTAAGATGTTCTCTTTATTTAGATTTTTGACAGTTCTATTATAGTGTATCTCAGAGAAGATCTTTTTGAATTGAATTGTTTGGGGACCTGTGGACTTCTAGAACTGGGATAGCCATATCTGTTCCTACATTTGGAAAGTTTTCAGCCATTATTTCTTTAGATAAGCTTGCTGCTCCCTTCCCTCTCTCTTCTTCTTCTGAGACTTCAATAATTCACAGATTGTGTCCCTTCATGGTATCCCATAGTTTACATTCTTTTTCATTTTTTTCCCCTCTGACCGGATAATTTCAAAGGTCCTGTCTTCAACTTCAGTGATTATTTCTTCTACTTGCTCCATTGTGATATTGATCCTCACTATTGCATTTTTCATTTCATTCATTGTATTCTTCAGCTCCAGAATTTGTTTGGTTGTTTTATAGTTCCTATCTGTTGGTTAAACTTTTTATTTTGCATATTCTGGATTTCACTGAATTGCCTTCCTGTGTTTTCTTACAGCTCACTTAATGTCTTTGAAAGAGCTATTTTGAATTCTTCATTGGGTAAATCACAGATCTTAGGTCTGGATTGTCTACTGGAAAATTATTATGATCCTTTGGCAGTGTCACATTACTTAGATTTGTCATGTTCCTTGAAGTCTTGCATTGCTGTCCTTGCATTTGAAATAGTAGTCACTCCTTCCAGTCTCCACTGACTGCCCTCACTGCCTATAATATTTCTTATGAAACTAAGAAATCCCTTATTCATCATCAAAGAATCCCACACAACATTGCTTCTGGTCAGAAAAAGCAATCTGCAGCATGAGAAGAGCAATGATGAAATTCACTGGTCTTACAATATAGCCTATTCCCGAGAAGCATCTATCCTGACAGTGCCATTGGATAGCTTCCTAAAGATTCACTCTGGTGCAGGGAAAAGATAACATTCTATGAGATGGGACATTATCATATGCAATATGATTTGAGGCAGCACACAATATATGATGCATTTCTCTAATTGCCATAATATATGGGTCTGGAAATAAAGAGGTAGTAGGATTAGCTCCTCTTATTATTAAACTTAATAACCCACTCCCAGGATTTTTGCTTCTATTTCTTATACATTTGGCTCTGGTTTAAAGGTTTCACTTCCCAAGGAGGGGATGCTTCCACCAGGAGACATAATAAAGAATACATTGGATAAGAAGTAGAAACTACTGTCTGGCCATTTCAGGGTCCTCATGTCCCTGAACCAACAAAAACTAGTTGGGGAAATTGATTCTGATAACCATGCATGTGAAAAGTTGGTTTCTATTATAAAATGGCATCAGAGAATAATATATGGGAGCGAGAAGATTTTTCTGGGGCATCTCTTACTATTTCCCTGTCCATAAATAAAAGTTAACACAAAACTGCAACCCAGCAAAGACAAAACCATTAAGAACTCAGGCCCTTCAGTAATGAAACACAGATTACTCTGTCAAATAAAAATTCCCAACTTGGTGGCTGAGGGCCCAGAAACCGTGGGGTTGGAAGTAGAAAAATGAAGTTACAAGTTATCGACTACAGCCTTGCAACCAGTAATAGAAATGAGGATTATAGCAGCCTTGCATATCTTTTCCTTGCTTGTTATGTATGAATTTGCATATTTTAAATATTTTTTCCATCATCCTTCTTTTCTGTATTACTTGGTATAAAGAATTTTCATGGTTGTTAACTTTACAATTTAGTCTTTTTGTGATAGAATATTCAGGTGGGGTTGTAAATGAGCTAGGAAAGCAATTAACAACACTTAGAGTACATATGCAGCTGGTGGGATTTTATGTCTCTCTTTTTGGGATGTAAGTGATGTCATAGTCTGCTCACACTGCTATAACAAATACCACAGCCTGGGTGATTTAAACTGGAAATATTAATTTTCTCACAGTTCTGAAGGCCAGAAGTCCATGATCAAGGTGTCAGAAAATTCCGTTTATGGTTAATGCTCTCTTTCTGGTTTGCAGATGGCTGCCTTTCACTATGTCCTCACATGGCCTTTCCTTGGTGCATGCCTGGGGAGAGAGAATCTCTTTCTCTTCTTAAAAGGTCACCAGTCCCAGGGACGCCTGGGTGGCTCAGTCGGTTAAGCGGCTGCCTTCGGCCCAGGTCATGATCCCAGGGTGCTGGGATCGAGTCCCACATCGGGCTCCTTGCTCAGCAGGGAACCTGCTTCTCCCTCTCTCTCCCTCTGCTTGTGCTCTGTCAAATAAATAAAATCAAAAAAAAAAAAAAAAGGTCACCAGTCCTATCAGATTAGGGCCCCACTCTTAAGACTTTTTTTTAACCTTAATTACCTCCGAAAGATCCTATCTCCAAATATAGTTGCACTGGGAGCTAGCGTTTTAATATATGAATTTTGAGGAGATAGAAATCAGTTCATAGCAAGTAAACATTTTCATTTGTACAAAGAGCATCTTTTTGGGAAGAAGCATGAAATTGTTATTATGGAGATGTTTAAATAAAATTGAAGCATGTTGCGTAGTCAATATTTCTTATAAACTTACATGTAAAATCCTAAATAAAAAAATTAGTAAATCAAATTCAAGTTAAATGAAATTGATAATTCATCACAAACAATTGGGTTTATTCCAAGGACACATTTGAGAAGTAACAATTTCAATTTATTTCATTATTATAATAAAAATATGCATATGGTCATAAGGAACAATACAGAATAATGCATTTGATGAAACTCAACATCTAAGGTCAATGCTTTTTACAAACCGGTAATAGATGGGAACTTCCTTAATCTAATGAAGAGTACCAAAAAAAAAAAAAAAGAGTAAACACCATACTTCAAGGTCAAAGAAAGCTTTTCCTGTGAGATTGGGAACTTTATCTGGTTCTCTTATTACTCTTACTACTAAATTCAATATTGTAATGTGGCCTAGCCAGCACAGTAAGGCAATACATAAGCAAGCAAACAAATGAAATAAAAGTTGTAATGATTACAATAAAAAATAGAAGTGTTACTTGCAGGTGACACAATTATGCAAGTTGAAAATCCAAAATAATACACAGACTATTAGCAACTTAAATTCAGCAAAATCATCAGGTACCCAAATGTATTCCTTCATACCTGCAACAAACAATTAAAAATATAATTTTAAATGATTTAATTCAAAATAGCATCAAATATATCAAACCTTTAGGAATAAGTCAAATGAAAAATGTGCAAAACCATTTCATCAAATACTGAAGAAAAGTTAGTAAAACCTAGGAACCTAAGTAAATGGAAGGATGTAACATATTAAGGAATTACAAACTTGGGTTAATGGATTTAAGACTTATAATTCTTATTAACAGATTAAAGTTAAGGAAGTCGATTCTTCCCAAATTGATCTATTGATTCAATATGATCCCAATAAAAAATGCTACGAAGTTTCTTCTGTATAAGCTAATTCTAAATTTTATTTGGAAATGCAAAGGGCTAATAATACTGGAAAAAATGTAAAAAAGGAAAAAAAACACAGGAGGAATTATTCTAGTGGATAACAAGATTTTTTATAAAGCTACAGTAATTAAGACAGCATGGCTTTTCTGCAAGGGTAGCCAAATATACCAGAGGAATAGAGCAGAGAATCTATAATCCATTGTACATGTACATGGATGGCCAATTTATGAAAAGGTCACATAGCTCAGCACTATGACCTGTTCAGTGAAAGGTGGTGGGGACAATTGGATATCCAAATATACAAAATGAATCTTGACCCCTATACCATACCATACACATAAAAAAATCAATTCCGGGTGAGTTGTAGATCTAAATGTGAAAGGAAAATATAATACAAATTTATAAAATGACATAGGGAAAGGTTTCTTCAACAAGACAATAAAACTTATACAGGACAAGTTGGGTAAATGGGGCTGCATTTAAATTAAGAACTTTTATTTATTGGAGTGTACTTATGATGAGCACTGGGTGTTGTATGAAACTGTTGAATAGCTAAATTCTACACCTGAAACTAACATTACACTGTATAATAACTAACTGGAATTTAAATAAAAACTTGAAAAAAAATGTTATTCATCAAAATACACTACTGTGAATTTTAAAACAGCCAGAGAGTAGGAATATATGTGTGTAACAATGGGCTTGATTTTAGAAAATATATACATCTTTTTTAAACTCCCACAAGTCCAAAAAAAAAAAAAAAAACCAACCCAAAAGAAAAATGGAGAAGGGCATTTGGGCATTTGTATGGGAACTGTACAGCTAACCAAATGGCCAATAGACACATGAAAATGTTGAATACCTTTAGTAAAGAGGAAAGTGCAAATTAAAACCACCATACACTATATGTTATACTGCACATCAGAAGGGCTAGTTTTTAAAACTTAGGAGTAAAAAAAACAGGAGAAAGTATTAGCAAGAAGGTGAATTAGTAGGAACTCTCATTAACTACTAGAAGTAGTATAAAATGGTATAACCCTGGAAATCTGTTTAGCAGTTTTTATTAAATTTTGAAGTTCACATTCACAGTGCCCTGTTAATTTACTATTAGGTATATATGTACAGAAATATATGTATAAATGTAGAAATATATACAGTATATAAAAAACATACAGCAATATTATTTATAATAATCTCAAATTGAAAACCTTATTAACCATTAACAGAATGGATAAACAAATTTTGGTACATTCAAATAATGATAAGCTAAAACAGCAATAAAGATGAAAGAACTGTTATATTCAATAACATGGTTATCAGAAATGTCGCATTAGGTAGAAAAAGTCATATACAAAAGAGTACATGATAGACTCTTAACTATAGGGAACAAACTGAGGGTTGTTGGAGGGGAGGTGGGGGGGCATGGGGTAAATGGGTGATGGGCATTAAGGAGGGCACTTGATGGAATGAGCACTGGGTGTTATATGCAACTGATGAATCACTAAATTCTACCTCTGAAACTAATAGTACACTATGTGTTAGTTAAACTGAATTTAAATAAAATTTTTTTTAAAAAGAGTACATGATAGATGATAGATTTAGATAGATTTCAAAAACATGCAAAAATTATCTGTGATGCTAAAAGTCAGGATAGAGGTGATCTTTGGCTACACTCATAAGTTTACTCTGTTTCTATATCTCTGTGTCTCTCTCCCTCTCTATATGTATATAAACTACATTGGCTTTTGGATATATATCTAAGGAAATAAAATCACTATATATATATATTCTACTGGCTCTGTTTCTGAATAGTTTTCAGAATTTGTTCTGGGCTTCTGAAATTGGTTCTCTAATCTGATTAGATTTCAAGTCACTAATGACTATGTCTAGTAGTAAAGAGATCACTGATAGTCCAAGCCATGATGTTGCAATGAAGATACACAAAATATCCATATTGGATACTTCTGATCAAATACTGACAAGAGGTAAGGTTCTGGATGACCATGTATTTGAATCCTTACAATATTTTTTGTCAAACTAACAATTATAATGATAGTTGAAATATGGATGACTAATTTATGAAAAGGTCACAAATATACAAAATGCACTGGTCAAAATGGGGAAAGGAACTGATGAGGTTAGAGATTTTAATTCCCAGCTCAAGAGCCGCCCATATGACCAGAAAGTCTCTGCCCTGAAAGAGTCCTCTATCTCCTGTCACTGCAGAGCTCAGGTTGCTGAAAATCAAATCCAGCATCTCATCCTTTGAGTAGCTGAATTACAACACAAATTGAATTCCCCAGCTTTCACAGTGTCTGCTGTTAAAGTGAGGGCATTGATAGGGAAGAAATGAAATCCTGAAAATTGGAATGGGGACATATGGGATAATCTTGATGAAGTTTGGGTTATGGAAACCCCTAAATTCTGATGAGTCTTCTTAGAAAGGACTCTAACAGTTTGGTTGGTTGGTTTACTGAAACATGAACTGAAATGTGGTCTACTCTAAATGAAATGGGAATGCCAGAACTGTCTTGGTATACGATAGTGGAATAAATCCAAAGGCTCAGAAAGGCTTAGAAATCCAATGTTAAAATGGTTCTATCACTTAAAATATATTCATTCTGGGAGGGTCCAGAAGCTATGTCTTGCCCCCCAACTGTGAGAAATAAATTTGTGAACAGAGCCCCAGTATCCCTGAAGAGCTCTGTGATTACTGTTCTCTCTAGGTCAGAATTATAGTGGCTTCTCGGTATATATCTGAAGAAAATGAAATAATCTCAAAGAGATATTTGGATCCCATGTTCATTGCAGTGTTATTTACAAGAGCCAACCGAAGTGTGCTTTAATGGATGAATAGATATAGAAAATGTATGTATGTATGTGTGTATATATGTATATGTGTATATACACACACATATATATTATATATTATATATAATGGAATGTTTATATATAATATATAATGGAATGTTTATATATATGTAATGTTTATATATAAAATATATATTATATATAATGGAATATTTTTCAGCCATAAAGGAGAAGAAAATCCTGTCATTTGTGACAACATGGATGGACCTTGCGGGCATTATGCTAAGTCAGTAAGTCAGACAGAGAGAGACAAATACTGTATGATCTCATTTATACAGGGAAAAAACAGACTGGCCTCCAGGGACTGGCGGTGGGGGAGGAGGGTGGCAAGGGTAGATGAAATGAGTGAAGGTGGTCAAAGCATACAAACTTCCAATTATAAGGTGAAAAAGTTCTGGGGATGTAATGTAATAGAACTATGGTTAACAATACTGTATTCTAAATTTTGAAAGTTGCTAAGAGAATAGATTTTAAATGTCACTACCAAAAAAATTACTGTAACTGTGAGGTGATAGATGTGTTAACCAACCTTATTGTGGTAATCATGTCACATGTATACATATACATATATCAGATCATTACATTGTATATCTTAAACTTACACAATGTTAGATGTCAGTTACATCTCAATAAAACTAGGGGGAGAAAGAAGTTACAATGGGAACTGCTGCCATTGAATTATGAAACCTAAATGCAGTGGGGATAATTGGATCCCAGGGTGGCAGGAGCCAAGTGGTGCACTCAGCTGCCAAAGGCAAGTGGACATGGATACCATAATGCACAGGAGAGTCAAAGCAGAACCAGAATAATCTGATTCATTCACAGAGACCTATGGCAACCAACTGGTTGATTACAGTATTTCTAGAAGTGAAATAGATGGGGACCCTACTAAACTCTGACTTGATCTGTATCAGTGGCAGAATTGTAGGTCAAGTAAACAAAAGTCTAACCTGAATCATAAAAACAGAGTCATGGCTTCCCAATAAATTCCAGACTTGAATTCAGAACCCCTTGAATGAAGGAGTGTTGGCATCCCTATGAGGAAGACCCCACTACACTGTTAATTTTATACTGTTACTCTTTCTCTGAGCCTTCCTCCCAAGGGACATATTCTTTCACCAGGACAACTGTGCATTGGGGGGGAAAAAAACAACAAAAAAGAAAAAAAAAGAAAAAGCTAATTTCTGTCATTCCCCATTTCATCAATGCCCATTTCTTTTTTTTTTTTTAAGATTTTATTTATTTATTTATTTGAGAGAGAGAGAGAGAAAGTGCACAGAATGGGACGAAGAAGAGGGAGAAGCAGACTCTCCATTGGGTAGAGAGCCCGACCAGGGGGCTCCATCCCAAGACCCTGAGATCATGACCTGAGCCGAAGGCAGAGGCTTAATGGACTGAGCCACCCAGGCACCTCAGTGCCCATTTCTATGATAAATATTTTTTAAAAGATTGATTGATTGATTGATTTGACAGAGAGAGACACAGTGAGAGAGGGAACACAAGCAGGCTTCCTGCTGAGCAGGGAGCCTGATGCGGGGCTTGATCCCAGGACCCTGGGATCATGACCTGAGCCAAAGGCAGACACTTAATGACTGAGCCACCCAGGCGCCCCTATGATAAATATTTTTAACTATTGCTCTTTTTAGTTCATCTGATGATTTAACACTGTTATTTCTAATAGTATATTTATACTGCTATTTCTTGATTTCCTGACTTTTAAACGGTGTCCATTAGCTCCCACACTGAAAGGTAAAGGAATGGCTTATTTTTCATTTGCTCTGAGTCTCTCCTCCCTCTACTAAATTTTAGTAGTGCCATTATTCTGTTGTTGTTTTTCTTCTTGTGGCTAGTTTTGTAACAATAAAAAAATACAGAATCTATTGTGATCCTCAGGGTTAAATAGTAACCTAATTGGGTTCATACCAATGCTGCTTAGCCACTTGAAAAAGGACTTACCTCTAATTTGAGGAATATGAAAGCAATACTCTTGGAAGCATTTCTTTAAAAAAAATGTTTTTACAAAATGCGTACCATTTTGACAATGAAATCTTAAGTGTATTTGCATAACTTTTATGCATTGCCTACCATAAAACTCGAAGAAGGAATGCAAAAATGAGTAATTCTCGTATCAAATAAATGATACAGCAGTTTACCTTTTTTTTTTTTATGGCTACTGGTTTCATACCCTGAGAAAAATTTAAGGCAACCTCAATAAATGAGGAAAACTCCTGAAGGTGAATTTGACACTGTTGTGTAAATGTGAATGAGCATTTATTAGAGAAGCAATTATAATGACACCCAAATAACTGATGGAAAATCTTTGTGTAAAATACAGACTTGAAGGGGCCCATGCACCCTGATGTTTATAGCAGCATTATCAACAATAGCCAAACTATAGAGCCCAAACGTCCATCAACTGGTGAATGGTTAAAGAAGATGTGGTATACTGGGGCGCCTGGGTGGCTCAGTCAGTTAAGTGTCTGCCTTCAGCTCAGGTCATGATCTCAGGGTCCTGGGATTGAGCCCCACGCCAGGCTCCCTGCTCAGTGGGGAGCCTGCTTCTCCCTCTCCCTTTGCTCCTCCCCCTGCTTGTTCTCTCTCACTCTCTCAAATAAAAAAAATCTTAAAAAAAAAAAAAAGAAGATGTGGTATATACATACAATGGAATATTATGCAGCCATCAGAAAGAATGAAATCTTGCCATTTGCAATGACATGGATGGAGCTAGAGTGTATTATGCTAAGTGAAATAAGTCAGTCAGAGAAAGACAAATACCATAGGATCTCACTCATATGTGGAATTTAAGAAAGAAAACAGGTGAACATAAGGGAAGGGGGAAAAGGAAAAAAAGGAGAGAAGGAAACAAACCATAAGAGACTCTTAACACTAGAGAACAAACTGAGGGGTGATGGAGGGAGGTGGGTGAGGGGCAGGGTAGATGGGGGATGGGCATTAAGGAGGGCCTTGTTGTGATGAGCACTGGGTGTTGTATGTAAGTGATAAATCACTGAAATTCTACTCCAAAAACCAATATGGCACTGTATGTTCACTGAAATGTAAATATAAATAAATAAATAAATAAATAAATAAATAAATAAATAAATAAAATTCCATTCAATATAATGAAAATATGCCACATAATTACCCCCCACCACCACCGCCAAAAAAAAGAAAAAATCTTCATGTGAATGCCCCTGATCCTCAGATCTGTGAGCCGGGTTGCTGAAAAACTAATTTTGTTCACAATAGTGGTGAGTTCTCTCCTCCCAGGAAAGGAATGCCTCTAGCAGGTGGGTGTTGCCAGACAAAACTGACTTTTTCCCACTTTCCCCTTCTCCACAGTTGTTAATACCGAAGACGCAGAAAGAAAGAAAAAAGAAAGAACTTGAATCCTGATAAGAATCTGCTTCCCAAGAGACTCTGTGCTAACAGTTTTCAAACTTTACTCAAGCAATGTTTCTGAGGAACAAAAGCACTTAGAAAGAACCACTCAATCTGTTTCTGTGGCTTCTTTTTTTTAAATTTTTAATCTAAGTTCAAGTTAGTTAACATAGAGTGTATTATTAGTTTCAGGGGTAGAATTTAGTGATTCATCAGTTGCGTATAACACCCAGTGCTCATTACAGCAAGTGCCCTCCTTAATGCCCATCACCCAGTTACCCCATGCCCCCCCACCTCCCCTCCAACAACCCTCAGTTTGTTTCCTATAGTTAAGAGTCTCTTTCGGTTTGCCTCCCTGTTTCTGTGGCTTCTTAAAGGGGGAAAGGAGCTAAAAGCAGTGCTTCTCTGAATAAGACGCCAAGAGCAAAAGAGAAAATGTTACCACCTGGCCTTCAGGTCTACTCCAGTCTCTTTCTCACTCTATTTTATGAAATTCATCCATTCCTAGTACCTTAGTTTCCAATTTACTAGGTTATTGGCCTTTTTCATTTTAATCTTCCTGGTAAATTCTACTTCAAAAAATTCAGAAGTACATATGCTTCCTAATAGTCAGTAGAACAGTGCAGAAACAAGAAAACCCTGATAAGCTCTGGTCCCCCATTTTCCCCACCCATCTCCCCTTGGGGACCCAATATTGATAGCCAGGGGTGTCTCCTGCCACACCATTCTCTGTATAAGGGAAAGGCATTTTTAATAGAATGAGAATATTACTTGGCATCTTCTCTTTCTTATTTCAAAATTTATGGTGGATATTCATCCAGGTCAATGAATACGGAGCTAAGTCATTTTAAAACTAACTGCATGTTTCGGTCACCAACTGCTGCCTACTTAACAGCTATTTTCTCCTTCCCTGCAAACAGAACCTTGATTTTATTCAAGTATTTAAGAGAGCAGCAATGTGCTTAGGTAAGGTCAGACTCCCAAGCCCCAAGGGAATGATTCATGACTGGTCTATAATTCAGGCTCTATATCAGTCCTAGTAACTCATTCCCTTGTTTGCTTGTTGGTTTCTATACTGTTTTTATTGGAAGTATAATATCAATACATAGAAGTATCCACACATCAGTAATCACCTTTACCAATCACAATACCCATATAAATATTACCCAGATTAAGATATAGACCATTACCTGCATCTCGGAAGCCTACCTCATGGCCCATCTCATGCATCACCCTCCCCCAAAGCAATCAGCGTTTCATGTTTATAACTATAGATTAACTAAAAACTAAAGATTTGCCACTTTTTGAATGCTATACAAACTGAACATAAAGTATATATTCTTCTGTGTCTGGGTTCTATTGTTCAACATTCCATCTGAGAATCACCCATGTATGTATTATATACCATTATGTTCTCTCTTTCTTATCATTCTCTGTCTTGAGATCTTGAGGCTCTTTAGAGATCAGCTTACTACTGATTTCCCCTATCAATCCTCAAACATGTGGGAGCAAAGCCATATCCAAATTTCTGAGGCCCCAGCTATGAAGCAGAAAGCTGACTCTACATTCCCTCCTTCCTTCCTGTATTGTTCACTGCCTCAGGCATAGGGGCATCTTCTCCCTTGGCCAATCCCCTACGACCTGAGTCATTGTTTATCTCTTCTGCCTTGTTTTACTTTTTCTCAATCCAGATACTGAAATATCTTAGTTTGGTTATTTTTCATTAGGTTTCTGAATGTCTTTCTACTCTGTTTTTCCCTGTCCTCTCTCCCAGGGAATACCTTTCAACTAACTCCCTTCTACTTGAAGTCAACTTGAATACCTCTTTTCAGAAACATACCTGTGACAGACACAAGTTAGTATATGTTACCCTAGAATCCATTCTCTCTCCTCTCTTTCCAATATGGCATATAGCTGCCCATCCACACTCCACATTTCCTTGTATCCTATGCTGCTTGGTGGAGCCATGTGACTTTATTTTCACCAATGAAGTGTGAATGAACTATGTGCACAAATCACACATCATTTCCCTGAAAAGAAATGACTTTCCCTCTACCATTTTTCTTTCCAGTTTTTTTGTTCTGACCATGTATATGGTACTATGAGCCAGCTTTTACTGTACAGATGAAGATAATGCACTACATTCTAGAACAGCTCTGTCCAATACAAATATGTGAGCCACAAGCATACTTTTTAAAATTTTTTTTAAAGATTTATGTATTTTAGAGAGGTTGCATGTGCACGAGCAGAGGGAGGGGCAAAGGAGAGGGAGAGAATCTCAAGCAGACTCCCTGCTGAGTGCGGAGCCCGATGTGGGGCTCAACCTAATGACCATGAGATCATGACCCTAGTTGAGACCAAGAGCCAAATGCTCAACCGACTGATACACCCATGCACCCCATAATTTAAAATTTTCTAAACAAAAAAGTAAAAAGGATGGATGAAATTAAATTTAATAACATATTTTCTTTAACTCGATACATCCAAAATGTTATTTCAACAGTCACTATGAAGTTATTGAGATATTTTGAGTTGTTGGGTTTTTTTTTCATACAAAGTCTTTGAAAACTGGTATGTATTTTATACCTGCAGCATGTCTTAATTTGGACTAGCCATATTTCAAGAGCTCAATAGGAATGCCTGGGTAGTGGCTGCCATACTGGACAAAACAATTCTAGAGGATCACAGAGCAACAGGACAGAAGGAAGTTGGATCCCTGGTGTAGACTCTCCCAACCTCCCTGGACTAACTGGCTATACTTATTATGTGAAAAGTAAATTTCCACTTTGTTGGAGCCAGTATTTTTTTTTAAGTTTCTTTATTACAGAAGCTTAGCCTGTGTCTTTACTAATACACTCACACTTATACACATAGTAATTCTAATATAGCACCTCTCTGAAAACTCCTATGTTCAAAGCTGGAGGCTTTATACAATATCTAAAATTGAAGGAGTCCAAACAGAAGAAGCTCTGGTAATATCACACTGAGGAAGTATCTGGAAGGCTAGATATTCTGTAATAAACTATGCACCACTCTCATCTAGTTTTCATTTTTCAGCCATCTATTGAACCCACACCTCCATTAGCTTCTCTTGAACATTTTTCTTTGGAAAATGTTTTGTAAGAACTGCATAAGACAGAATTAAAAGTGATACGTGTAAGATGGGATAAGACCCAAAGATCAAAAAGAGAAGTACAAATAAAGTTGAGGGATGGAAGAAGTCAGGCATAGCAAAACAAAAGAGAAAATCATTGAAGCAGTTCATCGAACTTTCCAAGATATTTTACATTTTTGCTATATTCCAGATACTGGACTAAACCAACCTAGACTGGGGCACCAGAAAGACTTCTGGTGGATAGGACACAGGGACTGAGTCATGAAGCATGTGTAGAAATAAGTCAACTGACAAGAAGTAGAATTCTAGCAGAAGCAGAAGCATGTGCAAAGGCCCTGGAGGAATCCCAGAAGGACACATTTTGGAGACCACAGGCATTCGTTTTGACGAAAATACAGATTGCAACAGTGGAGAGTAGCTGGAGATGAGATCAGTGGGGTAAATGAAAAGGATGGCTTTAAAAAGGCTTTGAGGTCCCTGGTGAAGGGACCTCTAAGGATGTTCAGTGTGGTGTCACAGAGCTAGCTGGTGGTGATGACAAGACCAGATCTGCCTGATAATGAATACATTACAGATGTGGAACTGATAGGATATTGAGCAAAATGGTGGATTTAAGGATAGGGCTCAGGTTTCTGATACTGGTGATAAAATGACTGCTGGTCCCCTATGTTGAGAAGGACACAGAGCATTTCGAGAGCAGGATGACTTGTACGGTCTTGGGAAAATGAAGCATGTTAGAAAGTTGGTAAGTGAATCCAACCAGGGAAGAGGAGCCTAAGACACTATCCTAGGGGATATCAACATTTAAGGGATAGACTGAGAAGGAAGATCAGAGAGACAGAGAGAGAGCAAGCTCATAAAAGCCAAGGGTAAGAACATTTCAGGGCAAATGCTGTTAGGCCTGAGGGCTGGAACATGTCCTTTGGCTCTAGCAATAAGGCAGGTGATGATTTCAGGGGGGCACTCACAGGGGCAGCAGGGGTGGAAGCCGGGTAGAAGTGAATGAAAGAGGGAACTGGAATAAGAAAGCAGAATGATCATTACCGTCCACCCTTTCAAAGAGCCTAATTCTTAAGAAAGGAAATCACAATCAGGAGATAAGGAGGAGTTGTTTTTTTTTAATAGATTATATAAATGTTTAATGCTGAGGAAATTCTCTAGTCAAATGGAAGAACATTATATCCTAGAGAAATGATGATCCATGGAACATCATCTAAAGCAAGATCCTTCTCCTGAGACGGGAAAGGGGAAGCAGTTAGTGCTAAGACCACGAGTCTGTGGAACAGGCAGAAAAAAGCAGGGAGGGGAGAGAGTTTTCTATTTTCTCGAAACTCAGGGAGGACCTCTGCCAAGTGAGGGTGGATGACGCTGGCTCTGGATCTGGAGGGCAGGGCTAACCTTTTCAGTTGCGCCCTCTGTTCCTGGGCTTCTCAGCTGCCAGGGCTTCCTGACACATAGATCAGGATAGGTCCTGGGTCTGAGGAGGGTTAGGGCTTTGCCAGGTAGAAAAGGAAGAAAAGATGAGCAAGGGAAGTGAGGGTTTGGGGGGCGGGGGTGGAACTAATTGAATGAAGTTTCTTTGGAGTTTACTGGACAGGGATCTTACAAGCTTAGTTTTATTCAAT
The DNA here is from genome assembly GCF_054177405.1 of Leptonychotes weddellii. NCBI lineage: Eukaryota > Metazoa > Chordata > Mammalia > Carnivora > Phocidae > Leptonychotes > Leptonychotes weddellii. Next base: position 49,578,654 of record NC_138381.1, on the reverse strand, counting down.
TTTTTCCTTCTATAAAGGGAGAGACTGAAGAACTGATCCAAAGTCACAGCTCCCTGCTGGTGGAGTGGTGGCTAAAATTCAGAACTTCTGATCCTATGTCTTTTGAGGGGTTTCCATCCCAGCTGTTTTTTGCTCCATACTTGCCCTTGGGCACTAACTTTTTTGGTGGATGATTAGAAAGCAGTCATCTAGCATTTGGGAGAAGGCAGTTTGCTTTGCCTCTGACCTTGCTTTTGAGCATTACTGAGTAAATAGTTGCTCCTTGCAGCCACGGGCTGCTTGAATTTACCTATTAGCATTTGAAAACGTTTTCTCTTTCCGCTGTTTTCCAGCAGACAGGAGGGAAGCGCAGGGTTAGTACAATAGGAAAGGAAATTTTATGAGACTAAGGCAACGATTGTAGCATGCCCCACGATGGAGAACTTTTAAAATCTTTTCCTATTTTCCTCCAGTCACTGTGTAGTCTTTCCTAATGTCTGTTCCTTTCATCTCACTTTGAATATTTCCTCTTTGATTTTACTGTCATCTTTGTTACAAGTAGAAACAGTCATTGTTGGGATTGCGATCTTTGTGAAATAGCAAGGGACTGACTCCTTGTGATATGTCACAGATCTTTCAATCACCACCTTCTGGATAGATGACATGCTGAAAATGCATTATCATACCTCTGATCCAATCATTTTCTGAATTGAGTGTAGCCTCGGTCTCTGTCTCAGTGGTTATCAGGCTAATTTTAAAAACGAAAAGGGCCTGCTACCAATCAGAATTAATCTGAAATGTGGAGGATATATATTTCAAGGACTTTATTTAAGCTTAAACACAATTATATAAATGATCTCAGATCAGTATTAAAATCATTTCCATTCCCGCAAATGAAAGATATCATTGAACTTTACAAACCCCCAGATAATAATGAAGTAGGAATACTATAAAATACAGACCTTTAAGAGAAGACAACGACTATGAGAACTGGACTGTCAGCAGTGTTTAAGTGCTTACGTTGGATTAACATTTTATTTTGTTGGACATCACCACCTAACTCAGGATTAGCGTTAACCAAGTTCAGCAAATAAAAATACAGAACGCTCAGTTCAATTTGAATTTCAGATGAACAACAGATCATTTTTAGTATAATTATGTACACTTGCATACAAATGTATGCCTGGTTATCTAAAATTCAAATTTCATAGGCCTGTATTTTATCTGGCAACCTTACTCTGGATCCTCATAACTCTAGCATGGTGTAAAAACTGCCTTCATCACCAGCTTGGGTAGGTACACTTCTGAGGTATCTCCCCTTCCTTGTCCTTGTATCCTTGGGCTTATGTGGAATTATGGTGGGGCCAGTGTCTGCCACCCAGGTTGAAGACAGGGTGAGGGGTTCCGCGGTATCCACAGAATCAGCACATGTGCAGAGTGGCCGGGAGGCTGGAGGGCAGGAGGCAGAGACCGGGGACCCTCACACAGTGCCTTCATCCCCTACAGAACGTCCTCCACAAAACCGGTAAGATTTCACACCTGCCTCCTTGTATTTTTTAATTTTTTTGGAAGGCATAATCTTAGAATTGTTTCAATTCCAGTATAGTTGACGTATAATATTAGTCTCAGGTATACCTAGGGATTCAACATACATGCATGTGGAAGCGCTCACCACGTTAAGTGTATGTAAATGCATCCTTCTAGTACAGCCCAGATAGAACTGTTTCCTCTCAAGTCAGCAAATGAAGCTTTAAGCTAAATGTATTCCCAACTAATATTAATGCCTGCGTATTAATGAAAGTTCCTCAGCCTCCTCCCAAGCCCTTCCGTATCTTTATTTTACATTCCTGGACTGGAAGCCAACAGCTTTAATTGTGAGGTTTTCCTTTGTTGTTCTTACGAGTGGTAGTTGGTGGGGAGGGGCTGGTCAGGATATTGGAAACAAGTTATCCAGTGGCCAAACGGAGGACAGTAAGGTTTTCCTTAAACTTTAATGTTTTGGGTAGTACTGTGGGGGACTGGAGTGGGGAGGGGCATGGTGCCTGTGTACTTGAGCCCTCCTTTACCCTCTGCCCCATCTTAAATAACCCCCGAGGGCCATTTGATTATTCACAGCCCAGTGACCATCACAGAGCAGTCCACCCAGAATTGCAGATCCTGTTAAGCCTAGGAAAGCATTTTATGAACTCCCACCCCTCCCCCAACCTTCCACCCCTTTCGTGATGGGCACTGCCAGCAATATGCCTATGACTGCACCACGTCCCTGCCAGGGAGATACTCCTACAGTATTCTTAGAAGTGTGTGTATATGTGTATTCCTTCACACACACACCGACATATAATACCTGGTTAAGAATAAATATAATATAGGGCGCCTGGGTGGCTCAGTTGGTTAAGCGACTGCCTTCGGCTCAGGTCATGATCCTGGAGTCCCGGGATCGAGTCCCGCATCGGGCTCCCTGCTCGGCAGGGAGTCTGCTTCTCCCTCTGACCCTCCCCCCTCTCTTGTGCTTGCTCTCTCTCATTCTCTCTCTCTCAAATAAAAAAAAAAAAAAAAAATCTTAAAAAAAAAAAAAAAAAGAATAAATATAATATATATTCAAGGCAGAAAAGTTAGCAAATACCAAAAAGGTATTCAAAAGGAAACAAATCACCCACAATCCAGAGATAACGACTACTAATATTTTGAAATGTTTTCAGTTTTTCTCACGCACAATTTTTTTACATATGTGAAATCGTATTTTCTCGTTTACTATCGAGTTGTTGTTTCCCAGCATCACACCTTGCTTTGGAAGAGGATGGGTACGCCTTATGATTCTGTGCGACATATTGAGAAATCCGGTATTGAAATTTTGTAATCCTTTAAGACTCTCCCAAATGATCTTTCCGAAAGAAAACTGCCCTTGGCAGTGATGACCTGTGCCTTCAGACTTGTAGCCTCAAACTCTCATTAAGGAAGTCATTGTCATTTTTGTTTTTTTAATAAAGATTTTATTTATTCATTTGAGAGAGAGAGAGAGCACAAGCCGGGGTGGGGGGCGGAGGGAGAGAGGAGCAGAGGGAGAGGGAGAAGCAGATTCCCTGCTGAGCAGGGAGCCCAGTGCGGGGCTCCATCGGGCACTCCGGGATCATGACCTGAGCAGAAGGCCGACGCTTAACGACTGAGCCACCCAGGTGCTCCCAGTTATTGTCATTTTTGGAAGAACATTTTTTATGGGTGTTCATAAAGACCTGTGTGGTATTTTTTTAGGTTCTGTAACTCATACTCATAAACAGTGCATAAAAGCAGCGTTCTCCTAGAAGCATCTCTACCACTCTCCCGTCCTTCGTGAATTTAACTCACCATGTGAATGTCTGAGGGGGAATTAAAGTGCAGATGAAGGAGCCAAACACTGGCTTAGTCATGACACTTTGCTCAAGAGGCAGCAAGGGCTGCCTGATGTAACTGCCCTAGAACCAGCCCAGTCTCACCTCTGCTTTGAGCGAGGTGGGTCATCTTAGGCACATCTTTGTCTCTATGGGCCTCACTTTCCTTATCTATAAAAGGGAAGCATAGACTAGATGAGCTAAGCCCTCTTTCACCTTTGACATTCATGATTAAAATCAGAGTCCAAAACAAGAGGAATGTTCTTATATCATTTTCCCAGAGGTGCCCAGGAGTCTGGGGCCAGATGCCCAGCGGGCAGCACTTCATGATCATGTAACCCCTGAAGTCTAGCAGAAGTAACACTGTTGCCACTGACCTGAAGGGGCCCTTTCCCCCTCCTAACACCTGCCATCATGCAATAGCTCAACCATCACAGGTGTTCCCAGTTTCCAGTCTATTTGGAATTACGTGGATTCCAAGTCTACCCGAAGCCTATCCTTCTCCACATCAACTGGAGACAGATTCAAATTCAAGAAAGCCTGTTGTAACTTTTGGTTGCTTCTCTACCTAGAAACTAACGAGGCTCCAGGAAGCTAGACACATAATAAGAACTCAATAAATGTTTATTTTATAAATGAATGAATGGTAACTAACTAGGTATGCTTAGGGTCATGCATCCTTTCAGAGGGAACCTGTGATGCTGGATTGAAAGAATCCCTGTATTTTTCATAATTTTCTAAATGTAAGGTTTAAACTATTTGCATGTATAAAGTACTAAGTAATTTTTACTTCAGTGGGAGATTCCATATGCTTTAATCCAAATTCATCTTCCTGATACAGATGTTGGACCAGATGAATATTATATTTAGAGGATATATATGGAATTTATCTCAGCCTCATTTTTCCCTTATTATTCCCTTGACCATCATGTAGTGCAGTATAAATACAAAATAAGTAACCTAAACACACACAGAAGATAGAATATGGTCGTGTCAAAGCAAAGCTATTCACGTTTGTAGATTACCTCCTCTGTGCCAGGTACTGTGCATATTCTGACATAATTATCTTTAAAAATCTCACAGCAGGGGGCGGAGCAAGATGGCGGAGGAGTAGGAGACCTGGATTTCGGCTCCTCTCAGGAATTCAGCTGGATCGGGATCAAACCATTCTGAACACCTACAAACTCAACAGGAGATCGAAGAAAAGAAGAGCAACAACTCTCTCATCAGAAAAGCGACCACTTTCTGGAAGGTAGGACGTGCGGAGAAGTGAATCCGAGGCGATATTCGGGAGGATAGACGGCGGGGGAGGGGCCTCCGTCGGCCGCTTCTGGCAAGTGACAGAACCATGGAGCACAAAATCGGAACTTTTAAAAGTCTGCTCCGCTGAGGGACGTCACTCCGGTGGCTAAGCGGGGGGTGAAACCCTCCGGGACAGTGTGGTCTCAGGACCCTCGGGATCACAGAAAGACCGGGGGTGCCTGGGTGTGGCAGAGCTCCCAGGTATCGGAGCGGGGAAGCCGGCTGTAAGGCGGAGCCCAGGCGCGGGCTCTCAGCTCGGGGTTGCCATAAACCGTGATCCACGGCACAGTCGGGCCACTGCTCCTCCAGCAGGGACCCAACAAGCGGCAGATCCGGGGAGACTCACCTTCCTCCCCCGGGAGGAGCCGTGCGGGAGTGCACCGCAGGGATCTGCTGGGTTTGGAGACTCCACCCGGGGTCGGGTGCCAGAGATAGAAACGCGCGGTCACAGGCCGGGCGAGCACGGAGTGCGGCCGGACACCGGGGAGACGGGTGTGACTGACGGCTTTTCTCTGGGGG
>NC_138381.1:49551492-49572989 GCF_054177405.1 Leptonychotes weddellii | reverse complement strand
CCAGCCGGGTGGGGGGTATTGAGGAGGGCACGTTCTGCATGGAGCACTGGGTGTTATGCACAAACAACGAATCATGGAACACTTCATCTAAAACTAATGATGTAATGTATGGGGATTAACATAAGAATAAAAAAAAAATCTCACAGCAATTCGATGAGGAGGTAAATTTTAATTCATCTCCTCTGCTTTGGAGAGATTTTTCATGCCTTAGGTCACACGAATGGTAACAGAATTGAGCTTCAAACGTAGGGTGGATACAATTTCAAAGCTCATACTATTTTCATTGTCTGAAATAAAAGCAGTGTTAGATAAAAGGGCATCTTTATCAAATGGAATTGGCTAAAGGAGTGGAAGAAACCCAAGGGACCACAGACATCAAATAAAAGATAAAAGTTCATGGATTTTTAATAGAACCAAAGGTTACATGAGCTTCTCCATCCCAGCACTGAGATCCTTTTGTGAATTGTCAACTGTATCACCTCTATCTTCTAACCTTATTGTTTCATTTGGTTTGTTCAGGGGAATATGGAGTGGGGAGCAGTGATCGGGGAGTCAGAAGATTCTAGCATCAGCAGGGCCACCTGTTACCTGTTGCATCCTAGACGAGTCATTTAGCTTCTGAGTCTTGGTTTCTCCATTTCTAAAATATCGACTCCCCCAACCTGACAGTGTTTCGTACATGGAGGGGACCCACGTGAAATATCCACAAGAATCGTGAGGACTGCCTCAACTAAAGCCTCCTGAGACCAATATTTGTTTTTCGAAGTCTAGCAAGTATGAGAGAAGGAAGGAATTGGGATGCATAAAGGATTCTAGAGATAATTTGGATTCTAGTTCTATCTGGCTGTTCTGGTGACTATAATGATTTTGGATATACTTGATTATTGTCCTTTCTACTCTGCAGGGAAATAAATCATTTTATGAGTCTGGATTGCATTTAACACCTCGACAATAAAAATGAGGAATTTCACACGAAGCACTGATTTACTCGTGAGTGGAGCTATAGCAATTCTGACCAAGTTACCGAATTTGACAGCAGAAGAAATATAAGCATCCAACAGCGGGTTGTTCCAAGTGAAAACAACCATGCTGCTTCCAGAAACATTTGGCAAGCAATTTATGTGGGGAGAAAATAATAGCAAAGGCAAAAATGAACAAATGACAACGGAGCCATCAGTGGATGCCCTGTGGAGTCACCAATCCTGTTGTGATTTCAGAGTCATAACTCCTTCTTGTGACTGCATGCAAATTAAGGAAGTGTTGGCTTGATGTGACCATATCAAGGAATTTATGAGTCAGCATAAATAAATAAAAATGCTGAGTAGAAGACTAAATAATTGCTCCTCTTTACAGTCTAACTGCCTACTCTTAAAGTTATATCAGAATCATAAATAATGAAATCTGAACAGCATGAATGCATGCTGATTAGCTGGATTGGAAGTTCGAAATATAAGCAGAATTCTACATGAAGACTTTTTGAAGTTGAGTTCTCAATATATCCTGTTCCACAGACCTTATGCTATATTGAAGATATCATAATCTCCCTCTTGTCAGCAAACAAAAACTGAAGAATTATTTCTGAAAAAAAAAAAAAGAATTATTTCTGGTTTAAATCTCAGGTACTGAAATATTTTCAGCTTCCAGAGATGACCAGGACAATGTAAGGTATGTTTGGAAATTTTTTGTCTTTGGAGTAAGGGACTTGTTTGGGGTCAGAAGAGAATATATCTAGTCATTGATTTCAAATGTTTTGCAATTTGCTTCCTCTCATATACAGATAGGATAAAGTGCCTTCTCTTTGAAAAATATGAAACAAACTTTAATAGATTTTTTTAAAAGGAATGTTAAAAATCGTCCTGCTGTTGGACATGAAGTGAATCTTACAAACTATCATGTCTTGTATTAGCTGCTACTACTGTACTTATTACAGTCAAAATCATGATGACCATCTCTTGTAAAACAGTACTACCTCATACTTAATGGTGTATTTATTACTATATTCGGGACAACTTCATTCACAGCGGTAATCTGCTACATGTTTGTTTGTTTTTTTTCAACAAGTGATCCCTTTGCCTCTGATATTATCAGAAAATTTTACCTCTACCATCCTGAATTCCCCATCTCCCACCATGACTAAATTATAATCTCCTCGAGAGCAGGAGTCTGTCTGTCTTGTCCACGGCTATAGCCATGCAGAGCATAGTAGGTGCTCAGTATGTATTCGGGGGAAGGTGTGGCATGACTGGATTGTTCAGTTATACTCTGAAGGCAAAAGGAACCAGCATAAGGAGAAAATCAGCAACTGTATCAACTGTTAAAAGAAAGCGTTGTCATCTCAGCCCAGTTTGGGACACTCTCCTCCACACTGATTGCTCCTATAACTCAAGACTCCTCTGTCTCCTAACCTCCTCAGGAGTTTCCGGGTCCAGCTCATGGTTCAACTGGCAGTCACGTCTTTTCGAGGACCTCTCCCAACATCCTATGAATGCTTGTGACAATCACAACTGTTCAAAGTTTCCTATTCCCGGGAGAGCAAATGAAACAAAAGGCTAGGAAATCAGCAGTTAGGGCAGTGAGTTAGGGCAGCCAGGTGATCTGGGTTCAAATCCTTGGTCTGCCCTTTGCTAGGTGTCTGATGTTGGGCAAACTGTCTAATTTTGATGTGTTTTCACTTCGTCGCTTATAAATGGGGCTTCCTACCTCACAGTGTGTTGTGAGGATAAATGAGTTAATACTCATGAAGGGACATACTGTGTAGGCATTCACTGTTGCTTTATTACTTGCTCTGAAGCAGCCAGCAAGCAGGCGTGGAGGGTGAGGTCAGCGGAGACTGTTCCATGCTCTACCGCTAACTGACTATGGGTGCTAGTAATGTAATGTCAGTTTTTAGTGTCAGTATAGGCTCTCTACTCAGTACTGTATTCACTCCCTCTGAAAACATTTTAATATTAATTTCCAAATATGCTAAGTTCCAGTTGCTCTGAAGTATAAGAGTTGAATGGTCACGAAAGAAAATAAGGCAACTACAAAATCATTTTAATGAAATGGTTTGTCTGCTGACCAGCGATTCCCTCTCCGTCTTCTCTCTTTTCTTTGCCCATCTCTCCTCTCCAATTCTTCCTCCTGTTCTCACTCAAGGAATCCTGGATTCCTCGAACTAGGAGCTTCTTTCTCGTTCTTGATGTCCCCATAATTGGATACATTCCTACCTTTTTTTTAGTTGGATTTTTTATTCTTTTCCTCTTATTCTAAAATATGCTTGGCCTGCTGATATATCTGCCTCACATGAGTCACTTTAGCCAAGGATGGGGATATTTAGTATACTGGTAAAATCAGGCATAAATCTAAATGCCAGAGTCCCATACAGAGTGCATGGCTCGTGGGAGAAGTATAATGTTAATCTGCTCCAGCTGATAGATTGGTTCTGTGGACTTCCCTGCTACTTATCACTTGAGTGAAATTATAGACCAAAATTTACAAGACTTGTATTTTTATTGGTTTTAAATATATATATATATACAAATTTGCTTAAAAAATAGTGGGCTCTATAAAATATACGATCATAACATTTTAGGACTGGAAAGGATCTTAGAGTGTATTTAGTCCAAATTTAGTAGTTTTAAAATAGTTGGATGATGTGATGACAAGGTCACTTCACCCTGGTGGTATTCTTTCCAAAATCCCATAATCGCAGTGTAATCATGAGAAAAACACCGGAAAAACCTAAATTGGGGGAACATTCTACAGGTGCTCCTTTCCAAACTCATGAGAAAGAAGGAAAGACTGAGATGCTGTCACAGACCAGAGGGGACTGGGAGGCACATCAGCCAAATACAGCATGGGCTCCTGGACTGGATCCTGGAGCAGAAAGAGGACATTAATGGAAAAAATGGTGAAATCCAAATAAATCTGACCTTTAATAGTAATGCACCAATGCCAGTTTTTTAGTTTGGACAACTGTACTATGGTAAAATAAAATGTTAACAATGGAGAAACTAGGCGGAGGGGTATACTAGAGTGCTCTGTACTATTTTTGCAACTTTTCTGTAAGTCTAAAATTATTTCAAAATCAAAATGTATTAAAATACAAGTAGAAACATCTAATGTAAGTAGCTACCCTTTTTTGGTGGAACATTACTGTAGTGCTGGCTTACCTGGTTCACAGGTCAGACAAACATGTTGGTAAATATATAACTCCCTTGGATGGAAAGTATGAGCATACCTAACTGCTCTACTTTTTTAAAAGAATTTATTATTCACACATTGCTCTATGAATATTTATTTAAATTATTCTAAATAGTATTTTGCAAATAGTGGTAGAATGAAGTTATGTAAATAATGTTTCAAATGAAATATAGACAGTTCCAAAAAGATCTGCTTAGAAAGATAAGCTGTTTCACTCTGAAACTGAAGACAGAATGAGAAACCAATGAGGTAATTTGATCATTTCCTTTTCCAGTTACTCAATGGTTTAAATATTAGCTCTAAGAAGATCTATGTGTCTTTATGAATTTCTTAGGACTTTGGTTGAATTCTTTTTTAACTGAAGATTGAGATCATAACTTTTATTAATATCAGATAAGAGGAGCATGCAAAAATATATTAGCTTGTTCGCTAACCATAAAGATAGTCATGCAATATTTAGGGTCATTTGTTACTTTTATTTTTCCTCAGTTTGAATATATATAGTAGCAGCTAATAAATTAACTGGCTTAAATTCATGCTTGGCCTATTTGTCCCAAAGAAAAACTGGAATTTAGACCTAATAGGGTAGCTAGTTTTGCGGACAAATCTGCTTGATTCCCAAACTAATTACGAGGAGAAGAGGAACATTCCACTTATTCAGTTCAACCTTGGCTGTAGTCTTATTTGTAAAGCAGGGATGGTAAGGAATGACCAATCTCCAGACAGAGCTTTGGGCTGACCATGGAAAGATGGGGGAATGTTATAAAGATACCATCTTGGATGGAGTGAAGAATCCCCTGACATGTTTTTCTCCATTTAATGTCAATCCCATCCTGCAGAATATATGTCGCCTTCTTACTTCTGCCAGAATTGAAGCATTGGAATCTGGAAAAGGAAGTCCATAGCTGACATGTACCAGGAACTGAGTTAATATCTTAAAGAATCGTCTTATGTAAATCTCTCACCACCCTGAATGTCCCTGAATGGTCCCCTCACCTTTTTGCTATAAAGTGATTTTTATTTTATTTTTTTAAAATTATTTATTTATTTATTTGAGAGAGAGAGTGAGAGTCAAGCATGAGCAGCGGGGAGGAGCAGAGGGAGAGGGAGAAACAGTCTCTCTGCTAAGCAGGAAGCCCAACATGGGGCATGACCTGAGCCCAAGGCAGGCAATTAAATGACTGAGCCATCCAGGCGCCCCTAAAGAAGTGGTTTTTAACCGTGGGTGTACCTTACCATCCCCTGGGGAGCTGTAGTAACTCTTGATCACTCAGGCCACACCCCAAAGCAATTAATCAGAATCTCTGAGGGCTGGACTCCATGCCCAGTATCTTTAAAGTCCCCCAGGTGATCACTATAAGCAGCCAAGGTTGACAAGGACTGTCCTCAGGGGTCTACTGGAATCCTGGCCCTCACCAGAGGCCATTGTGCCCATAATTCTCTAAGTGGGACTCCTCCTGTTTATACTCCTGCCTGGAATAGAGCAGGTGTCCTCCTTCCCTTTGCAAACCTTTCCTCCTTTCTTCTCTATAAAGCCTGTAGCTATGATTGTCAGGTCATCTGACCATCCAGCCTCCTTGCTGCTGTCCCCTTCCACTTACCACCCCCTCCACATCACTGTCAGGATTTTAGTTCAGGAGCCTCTAAAGCCATGCTAGAATTTGCCCAAAAATATACCAAGTCATTGTTAAATTAGAATGTGTCGGGCATTTCATGTTTAACAAACATAAATATAGCATCTCAGCAGAAAACTGAAATAAAAGCTGTCACATTGTCATCTATCCCTCCCAGATTGATGCAGTGGGGGCTGGGACATATTTATTCTCGTGCCTCTTTCCTCTACTTCTGTCTTTGCTGTTTCTTCGACACAAAAGGCATGCTTCCACCTCAGCTCCTTTGTGCTCACTGGTCTTTTCTCCCTGGAAGGCTCTTTGCTATGATCTTTACCTGCCCAGCCTCCTCACCTCCTTCAGGCCTTTGCATAAATGCTATATTCTCAGTGAGGTTTTCCTGATGACTTCACTGAAAATTGCTCACCCATATTTCCAGCCTTCCTCTGTCCCTTCCCTGCTATACTTTTCTTACAGTACTTATCATTAGATGACAAAATATACAATTTCAATTATTTATTTGTTTCTTGTCTGCCTCCTGGGCAGGAATATTTGTGTGTTTTGTTTATGCTGTATCCACAGCGCCTACAACGCCTGGCACAAAATGGGTACTCATAACTATTGAATTAATCCATTAACCCTAGGAGGTGGCTTCTATTTTTGTTCTGATCATACAGGTAAGGAAGCTGAATCTGGAACCACCAAATAACCTGCCTAGGAACATTGGCTGGTAAGTGGTAGCCACAGAATCAGTACCAGAGACTGGGCAAATACATTGCTTTTCTTCCATGTGTTAAGTGGAAGATTCATCTCTTAACTTTGTAAATGAAGGCTGAATTTTGAAGTAGATAAGAAACTAAATATTATATTGTAATGGTTGGTCACATAGCTCGGTCTGTTTCGATGACCATCTGACCAACTATTACAATTTTATTTAGATGATGAGAATCTGAAATAGATTTTAACAATTCAGCCTGAATATTGCAGAGGTACCCAAGATACTGAGAGGGGAACATGCCAGATGTGCTTAAGGAACAGCAAAAACATAGTGTTGGAGGGTAGAAGCGGTACAGAGAAGCAATACATCTTTTGCACAAATCCATGAGAACAGATGCTGGTTAGAGAAATTTTTATTTCAATTTTTACTGAGTTATTTATCATACTGAGAGTGAAATCTTTATGATTCAGAAATAATATTGCCTTTCGATTGTACAAAAGAGGAAACTATAATTTTAGCTCACTAAAACTAAGAATAAATGCTTTGCAGGGTTTTTTTAAAACAGCTTTAATAACATTTGGCATCATGATGATAATTTTGGTAAATTAAAATATTAAATTCTAACCCAAACTGATGAGTTGATTCTATGTGTGATATGTACACTGAACATTAGTTTATGAAACAGCAGAAATAATGTAACAGTGAGTTTACATATTTTACATAAGCTAATAATGTCAATATGATAAATAACCAGTTTCAATAAAGTAGCAGGAAAATGATCCTAAGTAGTTTGGGTCATAGAAACAGGAATTCCACATAAGTAGAATTTGGTAGATATTTGTATTTAGTATTAATTATAGGAGATTTAACTCAAAATCCATTTGCAAATTAGAAAACTGTCATCCTTTTGAAGTGGAATGGTTCAGGCTGGTGTGTCATGTGTCCAGACACTGTCATGGAGTAGAAGAGGGATAATTGACAAGCATCAGCCCATATAATGGATGAAGATCTGTTCCATACATTGAAAGTGTTCACATTTTCACAAAAGCCCAGAGGAAGCCAATTTAGGCTTCAGTAACATGCTAGCTCAAAGAGAATAAAATATGTTGAATAATAATATAAGAATATGTGTTTCACTCTTGAAGATGAAGTAGTCTTTGTTTAAGGACAAAAGTCAAGTCTTAAAGTGTGTCCTCCAGAAATGAAGAAAACTCTCCAGGGTAGATCAGGGCTCTACTCTGGTGTAAATCAAGTCACTGAGCTGTGAAACTGATACAAGGTAGAGAGAAGAAAGAAAGGAAACTAAAATTATTCCGAGGTTTTAGGAATGCAGGACTCTAAGAAGGTAACAATATTCTTTGGTAATCGTGGAAGGCTACAGCAAGGAAGAGGAGTCTTGCTGGTGGTTTACTAAACTTAAAAGGATACAATACATGCTCATAGAGATGTTTTAGCAAAACAAAAATCACAGAATTTGGAAAAGGGTCAGTACTGGTGTTGAAGCATATAAAAAAGACTCAGGAAATAAATGACAAAAGAACAGCTCCTTTATAGCTGGATGTGATGGGGTAGTGCTGGATTGAATCCTAAACCAGTTAAAAAAAAAAAGCTATGCAATATAATGGGCATTATTGGGACAGTTGAATATGGGCTGGGTAGATTATAGTATTGTATCAATGGTAAATACTTGATTTTTATCATTGTACTGTGGTTATATAAGAGATTGTCCTTGTTTTTAGGAACACACACTGAAATATTTAGGGAAAAGAGGCATGATATCTGTAACTTACTCTTTAAAAATGGTTCAGAAAAAAAAATGTGTGTGTTGTGCATGTGTGTAGATAATGAAGGAGAGAGAAAAAGACAGCAAATGACTAAGCCAATGGGGCAAAATGTTAATAAATGGTAAATATGGATAAAAGTAAAGTGCATATAAGAATTCTTTTTACTGTATTCTTTCAAAATAAGAAGTTACCAAAAAAGATAACTCAAAAAAATTCCCATAACAGAAACAAAATAATATGATTACATCACACTTGGATTATTAAATAACACTAGTTTAAAGAGGAAATAATAAAGAAATCTAAGAAATACGTAGAACTGAATGTAAGTAAAACTACATGGAAAAACACACTGAAAAGGAAAAACCAGTCCTTGGGAGGAAACATAGCTATTTAAGGTAAGTGTATCAGAAACAAGCAAGCTTATCACCAAACCAGTGGTGAGTTTACCGTTTTATTCCTTCTGGTCCTCCTACCACTTGGTTCAGATTCAGTCATACATGTGCCCCCAAATTTCTGACTGAAGAATAGGAAAAGGGGACTCCAGGAAGGCAGAAAGTATCAAAAAGAACACAAAGAGGAAGGAGTCCAGAAAGCAACCCCATAAAATTGTTTACAAACCATAGGCTCACCTTGGAGCCGCACATGGCATGGATCTGATCCTAATCAGCATACAAAAAACTTTGAGAACTGAACTAACTGATCATAGCCCACATCCTAGACTGGCCAATGCATGGAAAACACTTGAGACAGATCCAGATAGCACTCCAAATATACCCAACCACAGCCTGCAGAAAATGCGTTAAAATTTGTGACCAGAACCTAACCTGATTGATTGTTAAAATTATCAACATTTTCCATAGGATTTAACAAAGTCCAGAGTCTTATAATATTTCAAATGCCTGAGACAAAATCCAAAATTATTCAGTATACAAAGACTTAGGAAATCTCAACTCATTTGTGAAAAGACAATCAACAGAAGACAACACTGTGTTGACAAACATGTTGGAATTAAGCAACCAAAACTTAGAGGCAGATTTTATTAAGATTCTCCAACAAGTAACTATAAATACTCTTAAAACAAATAAAAAATAGAAAGTCTTAGCAAAGAAGTAAGAGATATAAAGAAAAATAAAATGGAAAATTTAGAACTGAACAAATACAGCTCACGTGAAAACACTCACCAGATGGACTAAGTAGCAGAATGGAGATGACAAAAGAACAAGTCAGTGAACTTGAAGATAAATCAATAGAAATCATTCAATCTGAGTAACAGAGAAAAAAGATTAAAAAAAAAAAGTCTCATGATCCTATGAGAGAATTGAAAAAGAACACCAACATTCATGTCATTGGAATCTCAGAAGAGGAGAAAGAATGTGATGCTGGAAAATATGTGAAGATTAATGGCTGAAAACTACCTCCCAATTTTTTAAGTTTCTTTTTGATTCCAGTTAGTTAACATACAGTGTTATATTAGTTGCAGGTGTACAATATAGTGTTTCAACACTTCCATACTTCACCCAGTGCTCATCACAACAAGTGCACTCCTTAGTCCCCATTACCTAGTTCCTCATTCCCCCACCTCCCTCCTGGTAACCATCAGTTTGTTCTCTATAATTAAAAGTCTGTTTGCCTCTCTCTCTCTTTTTTTCACTTTGCTCATTTGTTTTGTTTCTTAAATTCCACATATGAGTGAAATCGTATGGTATTTGTCTTTCTCTGACTGATTTCACTTAGCACAATACCCTCTAGCTCCATCCATGTTGTTGCAAATGGCAAGATTTTATTCTTTTTTATGACTGAATAATATTCCATTATGTATATACACTGCATCTTCTTTATCCATTCATCAAGTTGATGGACACTTGGGATGTTTCCATATCTTGGCTATTGTAAATAATACTGCTATGAACACAGGGGTACATGTAGCCCTTTCAATTAGTGTTTTTGTGTTCTTTGGGTATATGTGCAGTAGTGCAATTACTGGATTGTAGGGTAGTTATATTTTTAACTTTCTGAGGAAACTCCATTCTGTTTTTCAGAATGGCTGCACCAGTTTGCATTCCCACCAACAGTGCAAAAGTGTTCTTTTTTCTCCACACCTTGTCAACACTTGTTGTTTCTTGTGTTTTTTATTTTAGCCATTCTGATGGGTATGAGGCGATATCTCACTGTAGTTTTAATTTGCATTTCCCTGATGATAAGTGATAATGAACATATTTTTATGTGTCTGTTGCCCATCTGGATGTCTTCTTTGGAGAAATGTCTGTTTATGTCTTCAGCCCATTTTTTAATTGGATTATTTGGGTTTGGGGTGTTGAGTTTTTAAGTTCTTTATATATTTTGGATACTGTTTGGATACTAACTGCCGGATATGTCATTTGCAAATATCTTCTCCCATTCTGTAGGTTGCCTTTTACTCTTGCTAATTGTTTCCTTTGCTGTGCAGAAGCTTTTTATTTTGATGTAGTCCCAGTAGTTTCTTTTTACTTTTGTTTCCCTAGCCTCAGGAGGCATATCTAGAAAAAAAGTTGCTATGGCTGATGTCAAGAGGTTACTGCCTGTGTTCTCTTCTAGATTTTTATGGTTTTAGGTCTCACATTTAGGTCTTCTATCCATTTTGAATTTATTTTTGTGTATGGTGTAAGAAAGTGGTCTAGTTTCTTTCTTTTGCATGTTGCTGTCCAGTTTTCCCAACACAATTTGTTGAAGAGACTGCCCTACTCCCATTGGATAATCTTTCCTGCTTTATAGAAGATTAATTGACTATATAGCTGTGGGTTTACTTCTGGGTTTTCTATTCAGTTCCACTGATCTATGTGTCTATTTTTGTATCAGTACCATACTGTCTTAATAACTACAGCTTTGTAATATAACTTGAAGTCTGGAATTGTGATGCCTCTAGCTTTGCTTTTCTTTTTCAAGATTGCTTTGACTACTCAGGGTCTTTGTGTTTCTGTACAAATTTTAGGAGTGTTGGTTCTAGCTCTGTGAAAAATGCTGTTCATATTTTGATAGGGATTGCATTAAATGTGTAGATTGCTTTGACTAATTTAGACATTTGAACAATATTTGTTCTTCTAATTCATGACCATTGGCATGTCTTTTCATTTCTTTGTGTCATCTTCAATTTCTTTCATCAGTGTTTTATAGTTTTCAGAGTATGGATCTTTCACCTCTTTATGTTTTTTCTTTGGTATCTTATTATTTTTAGTTCAATTGTAAATGGGATTGTTTTCTTAATTCTCCTTCTCCTGCTTCATTCATTTGCTGTATAGAAATGTAACAGATTTCTGTATGTATATTGATTTTGTATCCTGCAACCTTACTGAATTTGTTGATCAGTTCTAGCAGAAAACGACCCAAATTTGGAGAAAGATGAACCTACAGATCCAAGAAGCTCAATGAATTCCAAGTAGGATAAACTTAATGAACTCCATACTCAGATATTATCATGATCAAAATGCTAAAAACTAAAACGAAAAAAAATCTTGAAAGTAGCCAGAGAAAAATAATTACCCATGCAGAGAAACTGTTTTGAAATAATATTTATAGAGACTTGCCAAGATAGTACAGAGTGTCCCCATAAAGAGTGCACCCAGCTCCTTCTAATGTTAACCCAAGAAGATCATGAAGGAATCCTCTGGATGACCAGATTCCAGGGAAAGGAGGAGCAACAGGCCATCTTGGCATGGGGATCCAGGGTCTGGTGCTCAGGGTAGACCAGACGCCCCAAGAGGTTCAAAGCCACACAGGAAGGATACTTCCATTCAGCTGACTTATGCAGGAATTTCTCCACAAGTATAAGGCTCACTTGTCCTGATGTTCCTTGCCCTGGCAGATGTTCAGGGCTTTCTCTTGATTTCGCTCTCCCATCTCAAAGTGTTGCTGCTGACCCACGCTCTTCCCTCAGAGGTCAGATGTGACAGAGAAGTCCTAGGGGGCAGTTTCCGAGAAGAGGATACCCTGTTCTTTCCTTCTTCTGGAAAGAGAAAACAAACCTCTCCAGAAATTCACTCCGCCAAGGAATTTCCCTGGTCCAGTACATCCAAAATTGGCACTAAGAAATGTCTACAGCAAGTGCTGGATTCAATTTTCTGTCCACACTACCAGAAAACAGAAGTAAATCACATTCTAAGTAGACCCCACCTTCCAAAAAGCAGACTTCTGAAGATACAGAACTAAAACAAGGTGTCTTTTCCCCTTTCTACTAAAGTAACTTTGGTTTTTTGCCTCCTAGTTTTTGCTATTAATTAAGAGACTATTCAATGGCTTAAATGGAAGTTTGATATGATTATACTTCTTAGAATAATGTTCTATAATTGTAGATTATTTGAATGTTACTCATAAATTAATTGCTTCCATTTTATTCTATTTGTAGGTAACGTAATTACAGTATTTTTATTCTTCGCAAGACCACTAAAATAATCCGGAAACACAGCAATAACATTTTTTTTTCTTTCTTCTAAAGAAAGTTTGGGCTTTTCCTTTTTTTGGTTCTACTGCTATTATTTAAGTGACTACAGAATAGTTCCAATGAAACTTCATGGGAGGATAATTCTTAGGATGTTTTACATATATATATTCTATAAATGTGAGTCTTATCAGCAATTTGTTTCCTTTTTATTTGGTTTTCAGATAGTGCATAGTATTTTCATTGTTGTGAATTAGCAATTTTTTTCTACCAATCCAGGAACAGTAATCATACAGCAGCTCAAATGGAAGTTTGACTGGAATTATACTACTTACGTTAGTGTTTAATAAATGTATTTTATTTAAAAGTAAATTTCATGAGTAAACTGTTAACTTTTCTTCTATTTCTAGATAGTGAAGGATAGTATTTCACCTGATGGTGTTTAAAACATTCTCCACAACCTGAACTGTGACAAGAGTTTTACCTGAGTGGTCTCGCCATCGGAGGTATTTGAAATTCAAAGTCCATATCTGTGTTCCAACAGTTGAATTTATTCTAGTTGTGAGACTAATAGAATTACCTAAGTAAATGTTAGTTTAAAAGAAAAGCCCTCTGATGGCTGTCACTGTGCTTAGCCTCAGAGCCAAAGCCCTCACTGCAGCTCCAAGGCCCTGAAGGTGCTGTTCCTGCTGCCCCTCGCCCTGCTCACTGGGCTCCAGTCACTCTGTCTTGCTGCAGAGCCTCAAGCACACCAGGTTCCTTCCACCCTTTCGTTCATACTGTTCTCCATGTGCCTGAAATGCCATCTCCCCTCTTTTCCTATCTCTCCCTTAGCCTTCAGGTCTTAAATGTATGTCTTTGGAGACACTTGTATTGATTTCTCAAGCAAAATTTGTTCCTTTTCTCCATCACATCTTATGTTTCTTTTTTTTTTTTTTTAAGTTTTTATTTATTTGACAGAGAGACAGCACAAGCAGGGGGAGCAGCCGAGGCTGAGGGAGAGCAGGCTCCCTGTGGGACTTAATCCCAGGACCCTGGGATTATGACCTGAGCCGAAGGCAGTCGCTCAACCAACTGAGCCAACAACTGAGCCACCCAGGCACGCTCATCTTATGGTTTCTTAACTTTTTATTAAAGCATGCATTACAATGTGCAATTGTATAATGATTTACATGATTATTTATTGAATGTGTGTGTTTTTAGGGATTGGATGTATTTCTTGTTCATTTACTATATCTAGTGTTTTCAGAGCAGTGAGGAGACCTTTGCTGGGACATTTTTCCTTATGCAGGCCTATCAGGTCTTGCTGTGATAACAAATCACAAAACACAACTTCCCTGGGATTTATAAAAACAGGCATTTATTTCTCACTTGCAGACCTGTGGTTGAGCTGTTACTCATCTAAGCTTGCCTGGGCTCAGGTTTTGGGTCAGCTTCATTCTCTCGGGTCTGCTCATCATTGAAGGGCCCAGGCTGAAGCCCGTAGCAACGTGGGCCTGGTCCTCTGTGTGGACCACACCAGCACAGGAGGAACAGCAGGACACAGCCTGCTTCTCCAAGCCTCTCTTCAGAACTTGCCCATCCTCTTGTCTGCCCACATTCCACTGGTCAAAACCAGTTAGAGCGCCCAGTCAGTGTGATAAAGAAATCAGCCCCACCCATCTATGAGAACCCCAAATGACTTCACATTTCCAAACGTCCCTGGGGGCTGCTCCATAACCACCCTAAGCCCTGGCACTCCAGATTCTATGCCACAGACCCCACACATCAGGCCTCACAATGCTCAGAAGCAGGTTTCACTCAGGAGGAGTCTGTGGGCATCCCAGGTGAGAAATTAGGTTCTCCCAGCAAGGTAGCTGTGGACAGAGAAATCCACCCAGAGTGACAGCATTCCTAGTAGGAAAGAAAGATTTCCTTCAAGGGCCTCAAGTCTGTGCATTTCAGGAAGGCCCTGACCCCCCCCATCGATCCCACAATGTGCCCATATAACTCCCCTTGGTATTAAGTTATAGGTTGTCACTTATCTGTCATCAATATTTACTGAGGACCTAATGGGTGCTGCCCAGTGCTGAGTTAAGGCTGGTGACCAGGCAAAGTGCCAGGTTTGGGTCAGGCCCTTCCTGTATGGTTTCCCATCTCCTCCCTCCTCCTTCCCATTGAGTTGCCCCTTTAATTTAGACTCATCCCCATGATCCTTCTGAAGCAAGGAACAGACAGGCAGAGCCCATAAAACAAATGAGAAAAGAGGGCTAACTGATGCAAAAGCCAAGATGTCAGGAATCTGTCACTTGGGAAATGTAGTCTAGTGCTTGAGAACTCTTCTGAACTATTTTAATTTCATCAGATTAGTCAAATCTTGGGAAGACTTTACTTAGCCATATGTAAAAAGACTGTCTTTACACAGCAGGCAGATAATAAATATATGCAGAAAGAGTGTATAAACCTATGCAATTATGTGGTAGGGAAGAAGGGGGAACAGTGCCAGACAATGAACCATAAACTAAGTGCTAGCCATGTCCACACACTGGTAAGTGCCGTAACAACTTTACTGCTTGATAGCATAACCCTATGATATAGTACTATTATTATCCCCTTTAAATACAAAACAGGATGGAAATGTAATTTTAAAAGCCATGTAAACAAGAATCAACACGCCCAGCCATGGCCTTAGAGGGAATGAGGCTATATAGGTATCAAGTATGAGCATGAACTTTGGCCATTCCAGTCCTGCCCCTGCCACTTAAACCCACCATCTATGGAGAGTGGGCAGGTCATTTAACATCATAGAGCTAATATTTGAGCTAAGCACTGACCAGAGCATTATTTCATTTAATCCACACAACTGCTCTATTAGGTGCTCTCCATTTCAGAGAATAAGAAGCTGACGTTTAGAGAAGCTAAACAATGTACCTCATATTTGAATTGGACGTCTGACTCTAGAACTGGTCTATTCTCTTTCATTCAGTAGACCTACTAGCGCCATGCTTTTGCAAACACCAAAAAAGGACGTGTATAAAAGTACCATTCAAAACATTGAAACTAATGTTAAAATTAATATTATAAAAATCAACTGAGACCATACAGAATTTCTTTAGAATTGAATACAGCTCATCACAATATCATTACTTAAATTTTTACTATGTAATCGTCACCCAAGCCCGAGGAAGGTCCTACTCTAATTTTTTACATGTTAAATTATGCGTTTTTATGAAACGCTGTTAAAGCAGCATAAGCAACTCTAAGAAGATGCAGTAGTGCCCTCCAGCTATGTTTAGCTGGTCCCCATGCCTGCCACAAGCCCAGCCACGCCATCACAGGGAACGCGACATGCTCTGAACACCAATGGAACCATTACTTTTGCGGAACAGGAATGTAAGAACAGTGCTGGTATCAGAGTTCTCCGAGAGAGAGCTGCAAATGAAATCATGTCCAACCTCACTACTGCCACAGATGAGCTAGCGTAGGACCTCTAGCCCCCGTTACTTTCCCTTGAGAGTGTTCGGGTAAACGCATGGGAGCAGGTTTGGCTGTATCCAGAGCTTTAGCGGGTGTTCGCTTTCTTCTGGGTGACTGGGGTCACCTCTCACATTCCAAATAAAAGAAGTCATTTTTCATTTGCTTTGCAAACGTTTATTGATGGCCTACCATCCTCCCAATATACATAATGCAGCAGCAACACCAGCCTAGACCCAGCGCCCTCTATGCGTGTCCCAGGATCTGCCGGTGTGCGCGAACGGCGAGGGTGCCTGGAACCCCCACCCCGGAGCAGTGGGCGAGCCCCGCAGCCGCAGCGCCCGGCTTGCGCGCGCCCGAGGGCGGCACTGCCCCACGAACATGCACACGCACGGGAGCGCCGCGCTCCCGCGTCCCCGGCGCTGCGCCGGCGGCAGGCGCGGGCGGGAGCCCAGGAGTCTGAGCGGGAGGCGGGAGTACCAGACGGGGCGGGTGCCCGCGAGCGGCGCTCGCACTTACGCTCCTCGGCTCACGAGGCCCCGCCCCTTCCCCGCCCATCTCTTCTCCCGCGCGCGGGCTCCGCGCGCCCCAAGCCGCGCGCGTGCGCGCGCGTGCGCAGGCCAGGGCCCTCCGGGGGCGGCCCCGTATACTCCATAGAAAGCGTCGCAAGGTCCCGGATTAACCCTTTCCTTGCTCGCCCATTTAGAGGCCCGGTCAGGTTCCGTGCCTGCGCAAGCCGGCGGCGCGCCTTCCCCCCAGCCCGCACCGCGCATGCACGGGAAGGGGGGGTGCCGGTGGGGGTGTTCACGGCCGGCTAGACATTCTGTGCTCGTGCAGGAGGAGGGCTGCTACCATCAGGGACGTGCACGATTCCCTCCCACCCCGCCCCCTCCCCAAACTCCAAAAAAAAAAAATTCCAAAATACACTGCCACCCACCGTGCCCCCGCGCCCCGCGTCCAACCCGTCCCCGGCCTGCTTGCAGTGAGCGCGGGGAGCCCACGGCGAGTGTCTGTGGCTGTGCCAGGCTGCAGGTAAGCGCGGGCCGGGGGTGCGGAAGGGGCCCGGGCCTTCCGCGAGGCGGGCGCGGGGGCGCGGGGGCGGCTGGCCGCCGGCACGGCTGGGCGGCCCGGAAGAAGCGCGTTCTCGCCGAGCTCTGGGGCACCAGCCAGTTCCAGGATGTGCGGGCGGCCGCCAGCGGTGCGCTGCGAACGGGGCCAGTCATGGGCCGGGGCCGGGCCGGGCGTGGGGATCTGGCGCCGTAGGGGCCGCGCAGGCCGGCGAGCGGTCTCCGGCAGCGGCCGGGCGGCGGCGGCGGCCCCGCGCGCGCGCTCGCCGAGTCTCGGCGGCGGAGTTCATGGCCGCCCCCGCTCGCACCGCCGCAGTGCACCGCGGTGGGGGTGGGGACGGCCCCGAGCCCGGCGCGGAGCGCGGCCCGCCGGGCGCCGCCCCTCCGAGCCATGGGCCCCGCCGCGCCGCCCCCAGCTGCCTGCCGAGGAGGGGGCCGGGACCCCCGCGCTCGCACTCCCGGGTGCGCCCGCGGAGCTCGGAAGCCGGCCGCGCGCCGCCCCCGCCCCCGGCCGCGGGAGGGCGGGGGAGGGCCCGGCGCGAGCCGGCCGGGGAGTGCGCGGGGCGCGAGCTCCGGGCTCGCGGGGCGCGGCGCGGGGCTGCGGAGCCCGGCCGCACGCCCGCTCCCGCTCCCGCTCCCGCTCGCCGCCGTCGCCGCCGCGGGCCCTCCCGCTTTGGTTCGGAGCCGCGGCCCCCAGCCTGCGCTGGACTCCGATTATGAAAGGGAAAGTGGCCCTTTCACCTCCCGGCTCCGAGGCTGGGAGCTTTTGTTTAGGAAAGGATGCAAATGGCCTTATCCGTCCCCCCACCTCCCGGGCCGAAAGAAATGAGAGCGAAGCCTGAGAGGCTCTCAAGTCCTTTTGGGTCTTGCGCTTCGTTCCCTGCTTCCTCCCCATCCCGAAGTTGCGAGCTTTCAACCGGGAAGTCGTGCGGCCGCCATTGTCGCGGCTGCTCCGGGGTAGGGGAGGCGGCTGCCGCTGCTTATGTAAGTTTGACTTTGCTGGAGCCCCCGCTCCCTGCTCCGTAAGGGCGGCCCAGTGCGCCAGCGGTTTGGAGAACCACCATAAAGGGGCGGCTTTGTTATGGAGGTGTAGTTGGGACTACATCTTTTCCTCCGCCTACGCAGATACTGGCAAGGGCTCGCTTCCAGTTTAACTCACCTGAACTTACTAACTGGAACATCTCAGTAGAAAGAAATGGTCCTCAGCGATCTGGAGAGTGGGAGCCAAATACCACACTGGTCAAAAAAAAAAAACAAAAAAAAAACCAACCCACCACAGTGGTATGTTGTCATGGGTACTGCAGGGCCACTCCTCTCCCTAGTCCCATGCACTTTTATCCCACAAGCCCTAGGGAGAGTTACAGTAGTGGGAAGTGATTAGGTAGGAAGGTTTTGCGTGGCTGCCTTCCCTTGGAGATGACTGCAGGCCGAGGCGCATCTGGGGGACAGGCAGAGTCCTTAGAAGTAATGTTGCCCAGCTCTCACACTGTGCAGATAAGAAACCCCCTGCTACTGTAGGCATCTTATTGGTGTGTTTGTTTTTCTGTAGAGGGAACTTTTGAGGGTTTTCAGAGTGTTGGTCTCGCACCACAATTTTGTGTAAGAATATTGCAGCTCAGTCTCTTGGTCCCACCACACCAAAGTTTGTGTGGTCACTGGTCAGTGGAGGAAACATGTTTTTTTCAGGATATTGGTCTGCAGGATGGAGTCCCTCTGGTAAGAGTTAAAACTTCCCCAAAGCAAGAATTCTTTGAGCCTACCTGTGGGGATTAAGGTGAAAACACCTGGATTTCTCGAATAAAACCAAAAAGACTAGTGTAGCTCCATGATATGTGCTATGCACACAGAATCACAGAAAGAAGAAAGCAGCTACTGTTCCTTCTCCAGTGTTAACTATTGGGGATGTTCACTTTTATAACTTTATTTTAAAATGTACATTCTATATGTTTATATGAGCCTAGAGAGAAATGGGGAGGGCTACATACCCAGCAGGAAATGGTGGGGGTAGGGAAGACTTACTGGCTTTTTCTGTATCTATGTAGCTGTCAGTATTTGTGCAAATATGGGCATGGCCTTTGTTTGTGAGAACTTCCTTAGTGGTTCTCCAACCCGTTCCTCCAATCCCGGTGTACAGCCCCTGCATGTCCCAAGTGCCATAGCCTTTATCTGTTCTCATTCATATCTGTTCAGAGCTGGACCTGATGCTGCCAGTCACCCTCCTCTCTGTTCCCAACCTGAAAATGGGTACATGTGCAAGTGGCAGGACAAGAAAGGAAAGTTTTATTTTTTAAAATCAATTCTTGAAAACATTCTTGTTTAGAATTTGGGATAGAGGAAGATTCTACCTTATTCTTGTTTGTCCTTTTCTCTTGTAGGACTGGAGTGCCCCTGATCAGAGTTATTCTGATCTGAAGAATTTGGTGTTTAAAGCATTAAGATAATAGCCTGAGTTGTTCATGGTAACTATAATTTTGGGTATTAAATCTTGGAAATATATATGTATATCAATTATGCATTAGCATTCTGTTTCTTTGCGGGGGAATGCTTTGTGAAATAAAAAGAAAACAATGTTTCAAAAAGAAAATACACAGAACAAATTATTTTAAGAAGGTAATTCTTTAACACGGTAGGTCTTTTGTGCCAGAGATCTCTCGTGCCAGTTCAGAATTTCTTTTGCTTATAAAATACTCACAGCACTTGTCAAGTACATCTGGTCTTGATGACACTTTCATCTGGATGGCAGATAGATTGGCATCCAGATGGAATGAAGACGCTTATCACTGTCTTCCCAAATGCCATCCGAGGGTCATATTAAATCTTAACCCTCATTCAGAAGTGGCCCAAAGCTGGTGAGGAAAAAAGCAGAAGACAACACTAAGTGGAATATTTTGGCAGTGATCTCCCTTTTTGGTTCTGCAACAGTGATTTGTCTCTTCTGTCAAGGAAGTAGAACACTGAGCACTATTATTAGTTATTTCACCAAACCTCCTCTTCTGTATGTGGAATTAGAGTAGACACTACAGGAATAGAGCCTTCTTGCCTTAGACCTCTTTCTTAAGCCTTGAAGTTATCTGTTGTTATTACCTCTAGTTGTCAGGAAGCACAGGTTTTAGAGGTAGGTTGCCTGGATTTGAGTCCCAGCTCTCCAGTAAATGACTAGAATTTTGGATAGGTTGCTAAGCTCATCTAAAACGGGGGGCTACGAATGCCTTTTTTAAGGTTACTTGATCAGTACATTTGTGAAGACACGCAAAGCACATGGAACAGTGCCTGGCATGTATTATGTGCCTCATAAAAGTTGGTGTTATTACTAAGCAAATACTTTTTAAACTGGAGATACATAGAAATAACAAGATGAAAGTCCCTAAGTTGGGATCTTCTAGAACCACTTCTAAAATTGATTTTCTGAAATAGGTACTACAAATTGATCAGGAAATGAAAGTCTGCCTGTGTTTTGTGTATGGAAAAGTAGTGTTCATAATTATCAAACTCTCTTTTTGAACATTTTTTGTAGGAGTTTTTCATCAGTATGTCTGAAACCATTAAATATAATGACGATGATCATAAAACTCTGTTTCTGAAAACACTAAACGAACAACGCCTGGAAGGAGAATTCTGTGATATTGCTATTGTGGTTGAAGATGTGAAATTCAGAGCACACAGGTGTGTTCTTGCCGCCTGTAGCACCTACTTTAAAAAGCTTTTCAAGAAGCTTGAGGTTGATAGCTCTTCAGTAATAGAAATAGATTTTCTTCGTTCTGATATATTTGAAGAGGTCCTGAACTACATGTACACAGCAAAGATTTCTGTGAAAAAAGAGGATGTTAACTTAATGATGTCATCAGGTCAGATTCTCGGTATCCGATTTTTAGATAAACTCTGTTCTCAGAAGCGTGATGTATCTAGTCCCGACGAAAACAACGGCCAATCAAAAAGTAAGTATTGCCTCAAAATAAATCGCCCCATTGGAGATGCTGCTGACACTCAGGATGATGACGTGGAAGAAATTGGAGACCAGGATGACAGTCCCTCTGATGACACGGTAGAAGGCACCCCCCCGAGTCAGGAGGACGGCAAGTCGCCTACGACGACGCTCAGGGTTCAGGAAGCAATCCTGAAAGAGCTGGGGAGTGAGGAAGTTCGGAAGGTTAATTGCTACGGCCAGGAAGTAGAATCCATGGAGACCCCAGAATCGAAAGATTTGGGGTCCCAGACCCCTCAAGCCTTAACATTTAATGATGGAATGAGTGAAGTGAAGGACGAACAGAC
>NC_138381.1:49543992-49550992 GCF_054177405.1 Leptonychotes weddellii | reverse complement strand
ACGGCAAGTCGCCTACGACGACGCTCAGGGTTCAGGAAGCAATCCTGAAAGAGCTGGGGAGTGAGGAAGTTCGGAAGGTTAATTGCTACGGCCAGGAAGTAGAATCCATGGAGACCCCAGAATCGAAAGATTTGGGGTCCCAGACCCCTCAAGCCTTAACATTTAATGATGGAATGAGTGAAGTGAAGGACGAACAGACTCCAGGCTGGACGACGGCGGCCAGCGACATGAAGTTCGAGTACTTGCTTTATGGCCACCATCGGGAGCAGATCGCCTGCCAGGCGTGCGGGAAGACCTTCTCCGACGAAGGCAGGTTGAGGAAGCATGAAAAACTCCACACGGCCGACAGGCCGTTTGTTTGTGAAATGTGTACAAAAGGTTTTACCACACAGGCCCACCTGAAAGAACACCTCAAAATCCACACGGGCTATAAGCCGTACAGTTGTGAGGTGTGTGGAAAATCCTTTATCCGCGCCCCGGACTTGAAGAAGCACGAGAGAGTGCACAGCAATGAGAGACCATTTGCCTGCCACATGTGTGACAAAGCCTTCAAACACAAGTCCCACCTCAAAGACCATGAACGAAGACACAGAGGGGAAAAGCCTTTTGTCTGCGGCTCCTGCACCAAGGCGTTTGCCAAGGCGTCTGATCTGAAAAGGCACGAGAACAATATGCACAGTGAGAGGAAGCAGGTCACCCCCAGTGCCATCCAGAGCGAGACAGAACAGTTGCAGGCGGCAGCGATGGCCGCCGAAGCGGAGCAGCAGTTGGAGACAATCGCCTGTAGCTAGAGGTGACAGGACAGGACCGCTTTGCCTGAGCCCCGGAGGCGGGACTGCACGGGTCCCAACACACGAGCGCCAGTCCCTGCATTTCTGTGGAAACTTACGGAGCATTGTACTCACTGGACTTAAGGCAGTGCTTGGTTAGGTATTTTGCAAACTTTGCAAGGAAATAGTGTTCCTTGGTTCTGACCAAACAGTCTCACTGTCCTGTCTGGTGTCTGGTAGTGATGTTGCCAGTAAGCCCCCCCCCCGCCCCCCTCTTTTTTTATGATTTTAATTTGAGAACTCCTGTGTCCAGTTCAGAAGTAAGAGACTTCTATTCCAGTTTTTGTAATTCCTCTCTACACTTGCTGACTGGCAAGTGTACTGCACAGAGCGATAATTGAGTAAATTGATTTCCTAATCATCATGATTCTATGGGACTTAGGGTCAAAACAGCATTTTTAATAACTCGATGAAAGTACTTCATGCAGATGCAGAAAATACCAGTGGGTGGCTGACCAAGAACACTGCGCAGATAGGAAAACAAGTTCCAGAATTGCAGAACGGTATTGGATTTATATTTGGTTTGTTAATTTTATATCACTGTCTTTCACTGTTGTTGTGGACAAATGATGGTTGCTTTGCTAAAGTGTTTCTTCATTTTGATTGCCCACACCTACCCCAAAAGATGGAGTCACAAGTCCTGAACAGAGACTGAGCAAACCCACAGGGATGATGGTGGTCTGGGGGCTGAGTTCTTTTTGTTCCTCTTTTTTGGGGTATTGCCACTCTGCAACAGATGCGGTTTCTGGGGTAGACCAGTTGTTAGAGGGATAGCAAAGGGGGAATAGAATCCTGGCTCTCAGGGATGAGGTTTTCATGTTTGCAA
Organism: Leptonychotes weddellii; assembly: GCF_054177405.1. Taxonomy (NCBI): domain Eukaryota; kingdom Metazoa; phylum Chordata; class Mammalia; order Carnivora; family Phocidae; genus Leptonychotes; species Leptonychotes weddellii. The sequence continues at coordinate 49,549,336 of NC_138381.1, read as the reverse complement.
CAGTTCCAAGGTTTTCTAGATCAAAATAATTCTTAATTGATTTTGAAATTGGATTTTTATTTAGGATCAAAATTAGGACAGGAACAGGTATGCTTCTTCAGATACATTTGTGTCACTTAAGAGAATGTCATCAAGCTTTTGGGCTCTCTGCAGCACGTGTTTATCCACAAAGGAGATGTAATATTGTTGCTTAAATTAATAAATTGAAAATCTTTTTAAGTGTGTAAATAGTGTAGAAGTGTTGGTCTTATGTATTTCAAGTAAAAGTAGACAGCTGCACCTTTTTTTTGCACATTGGATTAAAATAACTTCCATGAGCAACAAACATCGGTCTGTTTTTTAACCAATATTAAAGATTGTAAGACCAAATGTTTATTTTTTTGAAGTATATTTCATCATTGGTGGTTACAGTTTTAAGTAGAATTTGATTGCCATTTCATAGCCATAAACAGAATTATAAACACTGTTCCAATTTTGGTGTATGGAAACTTTTTTTAACCATTTCTTTAGGAATATATTGAAATACCAAAATAGTTTGAATTACTTTCTGTAACAAAGTGTTAGTCAATTATTTTAGAATGTACAATTTTAGAAAAATACCATTTTTTTAAAATTTTATTTTTGATTCCTAGAATTTTTTTCCAAGTTACATTAAAATAATTTCATTTCATAGCTTGTTGCATTAACACCTGTAATTACTATTGTGGGAGAAATTTTATTTTTAAAATTGATGTATATGTTATGCCCAAGATTGTAGGATGAAGATGCTACCTTTAAAGAGACTTATTTATTGGTAAAATGTTTACTTTAGTTTAAAATTAATTTAATTTCCTTTCTTTAAAGTTGTTTATTCTGTCCTAAAAGTAGTCCTGTCACTGTGTTTATATGCTGTTAGTGGAAGGGGACCTGATTGGCGTTCCTTGGCTGTTTTAACCAAAGCAAAGGAAAAATGATTTCACATCTTTGTTGATAACTACTTCAACAAACCATTTTTTGGGACTTCAGTTTTGTATATAAAAGAAAATATACTTCTATCATTCCTGTTTTCATTTTTTCATAGCAACCTCTCACACATCCAGGTTTCTACCAAAGCGCATTTTCTATGCTCTCTTCATCATGGTTCTACAGAGTTGCACGTTAAACCTTTGGTGTGGACGGACCCTCATTGAAACCGTATGATCACGGTGCCACCCCCAAAAGAAAGCTTCGTTTTCAGCACTTGATTTGTATTGTGTAAATATCTATCATCTGTCCTATTTTGCATGAGAAACGTATTTGTGGTTTACTGTGTCTAACACCAGGACTGGGTTTGTATGTGTGTTAGCGTGCATGTTTTCTTTGTTTTTTTGGTGGCAGCAAAGTCATGACGTGGTAGTTTTCCTGTCTTCTGGTGTTTCAGACTGCCCCTCCACCCAGCTGGCTTGAGTGGTCCCCTGGATGGTGAAGCCATCATGTTAGACCTCCAATCATAGGGAGTTAATCCTGAAATGCGCTTACACTTGAGTCTGTAGTGTGAGAGGAGAGGAAATTATAAATGTCAGCATTACTACCTTTTCATTTAAAAAGTCACCTACTTTTTTCTCTTTGTACAAAGAGAATGTCTACAGACTTGATTTTAACTTTTTTCCAAGTTGCAGTGTATTGGCAATGATTGAAGAAGAGAATTTTAGGAAGCCTGAAGTTTAGGTAATTGCCTGTTAATTAACTTGATCATGAATTTGGAATCGTTAGCAATTACAGAAGTCACCAACAGGTGATCTGGATACTAACAAATTCCTACTCTTGTTGAAAAAAAAAAAAATTGAGGTGAAGGAGAATGATGCAAATGTATGCAGTCTCCAATTTACTCGAGTATGTTGTGGACAGCTGAGTGTAACTCAGTCATTGGGAACCTGGAGTTCATTTTCCTGAGTAATGCTGTTGGTGGTGATTAGTTCCCAGAGCAGATGAAAGCCTTCCCTGTAAGTGTGATAGAATGGTATATTGAAGGTTCTAGTTCTAGTCTCAAGTTCTAAGTCCTGGGAATGAAGGAGTTGAAGCTTCCAGGGCAGTGATTGGAGAACTCTCGCTTTCCTTTCTGTCGTTTACCTTTAACATCTACCTCCTTTTCTCTGCTGCCCAAACCCTCTACCTCCTCCCCACCCCCAGGAATGGGAGACAAGACATTAGGCTGGAGGAGACAAGGTGACCATTGACAACCGTTACAGAGGTGAGGGCCTAAACTCATTCTGCCTCGTACGTAAATCAAGGAACACCTTAGTGATAGGCAACTCTCTACCTCCCTGATGATAAACTGCCATTTATTTTGAGATAGCCCAAACTGCTCATTATTTCTTGAATTTTGTCTTCATTTTAGCATACCCCCTTGTAACTGGGAACTTCTCTCCCTTATTGGAACTATTCACAATAAGTCTAACTCAATCTATTAGACAACACTTGAGATGGGTAAAGGTAGTGTATCATTTATTGAACATATATTGAGCATTGTGTTTGAGGGTCTGGGCTGGATCCTGGAGATACAAAGGCAGAAGAGATTTGGCCCCTCCCCAGCAAGAGTGTGCTTCCTTTCTGGGTCTTGTGTTCTTTTTCAAAATGAGGATGCCATTAGCCCATCACCTATTGTCCATGATTCCTTGAAGGTCACTGTACTGATCTTCTCTCAAGGATGGTAGATGTAATTTATCTGGGCCATGACAGCTTTCAGCAGTTGTGCTTTCATGATCTCTTGATTCAAGAGATATTCCCCATTACCAATATGTATGCAGAAGTTTTCAGCATAATAAGGAAATGTGGTTTAGTGGAAAGACTTCTGGAAGCAAACTTGAATTGGATCCTGGCTCTGCTTAGCAATTACCATGTAAATTTAGGCAAGTTCTTACTGCCCTGAGCCTTAGTTTAGTTTTGCCATTTCTAAAATCGTGATGGGGTTTTCTACTTCACGAGCTCATGTGAAGATTAAATGCAATAACCGGTGTGGAATATTGAGCCCAGTACCCACCCTGTTTTAGGTACACTGTAAATGTTCCCTTCCCAAAGGACATTCTCACTAGAGAAGTAGAAGCAAAATTGCAGTTCTCTTGTGACATCTGTCAGGTCTGTAATCTTTAGTCCCAAGCTATAGACCTGAACCTCATTGAGTCTTCTTATTTGGAAGTGTTTACAGAAGCTATGTGTATTTTAGTATTTCTGTCATCTTCAGCCGCTTCGTGGCTTGGTTCTCACATACTCATATTCGTCTTAGAGTTGTCTTGGGTTCGGTGAGCTCCTGTAAACACTGGCGTCTGGATGGCTCCCTGCTTTCTGGGGAGATCATCTGATGGCAGGGTCAGAATTGCGATTTTGAGAGCTGGCTCTTGAGTTTCATATATGAAATCACTTAATTTTTTAAAATTTAATTTTACTTTTTTATTTATTTATTTTAGAGCGAGGGGGGAGGGGTTGAGGGAGAGGAGGAGAGAATCCCAAGCAGACTCCCACACTGAGCGCAGAACCTGACACAGGGCTCCCCCTCAAGACCCTGAGATCACAGCCTGAGCCGAAACCAGGAGTCAGATGCTTACCCAACTGAGCCACCCAGTCGCCCCTTTTTAATTTTATTTTTAAGTAAACTCGCCAACCAAGTTGGGCTTGAACTCATGACTCTGAGATCAAGAGTCATATGCTCTACTTCGAGGCAGCCAGGCACTTGAAATCACTTAATTTTTTCTGATATGTTTATATTTGTTTTTCTAAAATTGGGTGTATTTCAGACCGCACTCAACCTTTCCCTTCCTAGTTTGTATGAATTCTAGGGTGATCTGTAGCTTTCTCCCCAAAGAGACTTAACACTATTCCCCAAGAATTTTGGTTTTCCTTTTAGTTCCAGAATACCAGTTTACTAAGTCACTTTGCCCTTCTTTTGAGGATATTTCCATTAATCTTACATAAAATTCTTCCTCCAGAGTAAGATTCAAATGTATCAGTCAACAAATGTTTATTGAATACCTTGTGTGTGCCAGGCATTGAACCAGGCACTGGACATGTAACAAGACTGAAGCCAGTCCCACCCATGGAACTTACTATTCAGAGTGGAGTTAAATGATTGCCTTTCTAAGTTTTACAAAATTTTACAAAGATTTACAAATAATTATCAAAAATAAGCAAAATGCTTTTTAAAAAAATCTGTGGTATGTATTTTAATCCAGTTCACAGAACATACTTCAGAAAGTAAGGGATTTAGATAAATAGTCATGAAATATGTGGTACCAAAAAGAACATTCTCAAATGATTTTTTTTTGAATATATACTGGAAATGTATTGCTAAATATTACCGTTTCCATGGAATGATTCTCATTGTCTCTCATTGGTAATTTGGAAAAATGAATGGTAATATGAGACTAAGGTATACATACATATATATATTTTTTTTTATTTGAGTAAAGCGACAGAAGTTTATTAAGTGAAGATACAGAAAAAGCTCTCAACAGTGAGAGGGGTCCCGACAGGGTTGCCCTAAGGTATATTTCTTAAAAATAATGGATTTGGCATCAAGAAAGGGTATTGATGCAAAGAAAATTAGAAGTGTCAAAGAACAATAATCTGGGTTCCAGCTGTTTTTAACAAGTATAATAATAACTCAGAAGGTTCTAATGGAGGGAGCTCCATGAGCAATCCAGAATATGCTCAGCAGCAGCTCTGAAATGACAACTGAGAGTCAGTAGGTATTCCCTTTGAGCCCACTGACAAGAAGGATGACAACGTGCAGAGGGTAGGATAGCAAATAAGTTAATGGAAACCTGAATAGAAAAGATATTTCTTCTTTTGGTTTCAGATCACCATGAGACAGCCCAACATTCTGATGGAGTTCTGTGAAAGCATCTTAGGCTATTAAAATTATTTGGAATAGTCATTTTCTGTTTTCAGTCAGAGAACAGAAGCCTTAAAAAGATGATTTCTATAAGTGATTCTGAAGGGTCTGCTGGGTTTGTGTTTGCTTGTTTGCTTTCACATCTCACTTTGAACCTCCATCACTGGATAGTCAAGAGGCTCAGGAATTTAAAACCTAACATATATTGAGTATCTACCAGGTATCAGGCACCATACATACAATCTGTTCGTATGCCTTATGACCTCTCTGAGGAATACGTTATTACTGACAAAGACACCAAGTTTCGAAGAAATTAAAAATCCTGCCAATGTCAAGTTGTTATCAGAGTCAGAACAGGAGATCAGGTCCATCTGCCTCTAGGTCCTGGGCCTCAGCCACTTTGTCAATATGCCCTTAAACCAGGAAAGGAGCAACTGTGGTCACGCGCACATCCTTACCAACTTCAACCCAGTGTTAGGGAGGTGCCGGGGGGGGGGG
>NC_138381.1:49530443-49543892 GCF_054177405.1 Leptonychotes weddellii | reverse complement strand
ATGAAGCTACCCATCGGTCTTCACATGTTCCATTATCTGGTGAGCTGGAGAAACCCCATCAGGCCAAAGGCCATCCAGTTTGGTGCCAAAATTAACTGTAAAAATGGTAATCTATGTTAGGAACTCTCCCCTGCCCCTCCCCCCACCCCTGCTCTGAAAAGTTCTAGAAAACTTTAATTCACATTCTAAATCTGTCTTTCCAGCTATGTCACCACCTTGTGCTAGTTCCATAATCTTAATTTCTTCAACCAAGTAGCAGCAGTTTACAGCACTCTTGCTTATTTCAAAAGATAAACTTGTTTTTTTTCCATAAGTAATAGATAAGAAATTGAGCTTTAAAATGATTTTGAAAATCAGATATAATTGATTTAGAATATTACTGACTTCAAGCAGGATGACAGATGGTTAGAAGGTTAATTGTTGGGAACTTTAATTATACTTCATTCTTATACTGTTTACATAATTCAGTGTAAAGGGTATATGTGTGAGTGCTATTTCTCCTATAACTTTGAAGGCGTTAGCTGTTCTGTTTCCGCAATCTTCCCACACTCTTTTAGCCAATAAGAAACAGGAAATAATAGCCAGACTGGAAGGTTACTAGACCAGTTGGCCTGATTAGAGCCAACAGGATCATATTTAATAGTCTGGATACCCTGGAATAAAATGTGGGCTTGAGAAAAGAAGAATGAAAAATGGGAGGGATGAATTAATTTTAGGTGCTATATAATTAATCATTATTTTCCCAAAGTCACTTCTGTGAATTATGAGATCATGAGTTTTCTTATTTTTCTTTAAGTGATACCTTCTTTTCTTTAAAGATTTTATTTATTTGACAGAGAGAGGCACAGCGAGAGAGGGAGCACAAGTAGGGGGAGTGGGAGAAGCAGGCTTCCCGCGGAGCAGGGAGCCCGATGCAGGACTCAATCCCAGGACCCCGGGATCACGACCTGAGCCGAAGGCAGACGCTTAACGACTGAGCCACCCAGGCGTCCCTCTTTAAGTGATATCTTAATAATGCAGAGAAAGCAGTTTAACTTTGGTGATATTGGGTAGAAGTAGGTTGTATGCTAATTAATATAGTTGACATCTATAGATTACCTGAGAGTTTACAGTAATTCACAATATTAAGAGGTAAATATTATTCTCATTTTATAGGCAAAAATAGAATTAAATCTAAGTTCTTTGATTCTGCAAACTGCAGATAGATTAATCCCAAACTATAAGCAGCCTGGAAGAGAATTATTAAATACATATATTTAATAATTAAAGTTATTTAATTATAGATAGTCTAGTTTATACAAAGCTTTGGCTCTTTCTAAAACTTCGTAATATAAAAGAATAAGATATGAAAGATTGGATTTAAAACTCTTGAGTTCCTAATGTTTGCTGTTTCTTATTTTTTTATTTAAGATTATTTATTTGTCAGAGGGAGAGAGAGAGAGAACAAGCAGGGGGAGCGGCAGACAGAGGCTGAGGGAGAAGCAGGCTCCCCACTGAGCAGGGATCCAGAGGCAGGACTCAAACCCGGGACCCTGGGATCATGACCTGAGCCAAAGGCAGATGCTTAACTGACTGAGCCACCCAGGCAGCCCTGTTGATTCTTATTTTTACTATGCATGACTATCTATTAGTTATCTTCCAGTATTCGTTCTGCTCTTGTTCTATAATACCTGAATTTTTAGCTGGGGCACTGCACTTCTGACTAAAATCTCGGAAGCTAGTTTTGTGGGGCTTTTTCCCTACTGAAAAACTTTGAAACTATTTGTATGAGTGACACAATCCAGTATAGTAATTTAGAGTGCAGGCTCTGTGCCTGAAGGTGAATCCATCACTAACTCTGTGGCCTTGGACAAGGTACTGAATCTTCCTAGGTTTGAGTTTCCTCATCTGTAACATGAGATATAGGGAGAATTAGGTGAATCATCTATGGGAAGTTCTTAAGCATGGGAAACATAATTATCATTGTTTTCAGTCCATCAGCAAAAAGAGGGGACTCCTGAATTTCAGTTTTTTCTTAGCTTTAAATTGCCTGAACAAACTCTGAGCAACTGAATCACCTCCCTATTTTAAAAAGGAGGCATGTATTAGATGGTCTTTAAGGTTATTTCGGGATTCAAGTCTATTGTAATTATTTAATTAGTTGGGATAATACCCTGCAGGCATTTTTAATGTAATTGCTTTGTTTGCCTACCTTCTAACTCCAACTGGTCACCATAGGTGATCACAACATCTGGGTTCCTCAATACCTATAAGAAATAGTAGGAAAGGGGTGTTCAGAACTGGTGACCATCTCTCAAGTTTGTGCCACTGTTTAAAATGAAGGGAATGTGAATGATTCCACACACACTGTCATGACTCCTAGCAAAGTAACTCAAACCACACTTGACGTAATGCAACTAAACCTGGGCTTTACTTAAGGACATTCTCAGACTTTGAGATGCATCTAAAAGAAATGCAAATTTTGCTGTAAAAAGCATTCCTGTATCCCATGCTGTCCTCTTTTCTTGACTGACTCTTGCTTTGGTGGAAGAGCACATCTGCAATCTGAGGAGTGAACAGAAGGTGAACTTTTTGAGATTCATTATACCTTCAGTCATATTAATGGTTGGCCTGGGGCTAGAATTCTAGATTGGAAAATAACCTGTCAGCAAGTGAATAATTTTATGTTCCTGCACCAGTTAGAGCTTTTTGAGCAAACTTTTAATGGCAGCTGGGTTGAAAAACTAGCCTTGGAGGCTAAAGGATAATTGAATAGCCAGTTACCTCTAGAAAGACTTGGAGCTTTATATCCCAACGTGTTCCCATTTGAAAGGGGATGAACAGGCGCCTGGGTGGCTCAGTTGGTTAAGCGACTGCCTTCGGCTCAGGTCATGATCCTGGAGTCCCGGGATCGAGTCCCGCATCAGGCTCCCTGCTCGGCAGGGAGTCTGCTTCTCCTTCTGACCCTCCTCCCTCTCATGCTCTCTGTCTCTCATTCTCTCTCTCTCAAATAAATAAATAAAATCTTTAAAAAAAAAAAAGAAAGGGGATGAACAGGCAGAGCCCGAGGCAGTCATTTACATTCCAAAGGATTATTAATGACTAGGGATCAAAAGCTTCCAAGCTCCTCTAAGAAGGGTCAGTTTTGGGCCCTGTATAAACTCCTAGATTCACAATTTCAGACAGACCTCCTCTGTGCACGGTGACATCTGGGTCCCATCATGTGATCCATAGGGTACTGGGTTTGGGGAGCTGATGCAGTTATTGCTGTAAGTAATAACAACTCTGATTTCTACTCCAGAAATCTCACATCTGTTTCAGGGTAAAAATGTGAATAAATATAGATATTAAAAGCTCAGAATCTATCTTTAAAATTTTGAAAATATCTTGAGAAGTCTGAAGCCATTTTGATTTTTTTTAATGTGTAGTCTGTATTTTTTTCTCTCTTTAAAGCTTGAAGAATCTTCTCTTCATCCTCATGTTCTACAATATGATATTTGTTTCCTGGCGTAGGTCTTTGTACTGGAAACTGGTTAAGTCCGTTTAATCTGGAAACTGTGTCCTTCCAGTTCTGGAAAGTTTCCTTGAATTATTTCATTTATGACTTCCTCATCTTTGTTTTCCCTTTCTTCACTTTTCCTCAACAAATCCTCTAAAATCCTTGCTGTTCCTTATTTTCCATCTCTGTCCTCGATCTAATTTCTGAGAGATTTCCTTAACTTTACATTTTCAACATTTATATTAAGGTTTAAGAGAGAGCTTTTTATTTGAAATAACTTTATGTTTACAGAAATATTGCAAAAAGAGTTTCCATACACCCCAGCAAATTCCCCTAATGTTAACATCTTACATAACATCTTACATAACTACAGTATGATTATCAGAACTAAGAAATTAATATTGGAACAATACAGACTTTAATTTTGGATTTCACCAGTTTTGTTGTTGTTTGCTTATTTACCAGTAATTTTTTTTCCTGTTAATGATATCATTAACAGGAAATCTGGGATATCACGTTGCAATTATTTGTTCTCTCTCTTTAAACTCCTAATCTGTGATGATTTCTCATTCTTTCCATGTTTTTCATGACCTTGACACTGCTGGACAGTATTGGTGTGTTGTTTTTGTAGAAGATATCTCAATTTAAGTTTGTCTGACAATTTCTTATGGTGACGCTGAGGCTGTACATCTTGTGGCAAGAATACCACAGAAGTGATGTGCCTTCCTCTGTGAATCGTATTGGGGGTTCCTTTTTTTTTTTTTTTTTTTTTTAAGATTTTATTTATTTATTTGTCAGAGTGAGAGAGCACAAGCAGATGGGGAGAGGCAGAGGCAGAGGGAGAAGCAGGCTCCCCGCTGAGCAGGGAGCCCGATGTGGGACTCGATCCCAGGACCCTGGGATCATGACCTGAGCTGAAGACAGACGCTTAACCAGCTGAGCCACCCAGGTGTCCCTCGTATCGGGGGTTCCTGATGTTGCTGTGTGTTATTACTGGTGATGTGTAACTTATTCACTCGAGGAATCTAGTTTTTGCAAGGTTTCTCAACAATAAGCTCCCTGTGTCTCTTTCTCATTAAAATCTTGGAGGTGGTACTTTAAGAATATGTAAACATCCAGTTTTTCCTCAAACATTTGGTCACTAATTTTAGCATCCAACTTTGGTGGAAATTGCCTACAATAGTTATTACTATGGTGTTCTAATAGTGATTTTTCTGTTTTATTCATTCCTTCTGATGTGTTAATTGAAATTCTTTTATAAGCAAGAATGTGCCTTCTCCCCCAATTATTTATTTTTTCAATTATTTATATCAGAGCTCATGAATGCTTATTCTATGGGCTGTATGCCAACACTAACATTATTTTGTTACTCAAATTGTTTCGACTTGGCCATTGGGCCATCATAATTTTCATTTCCATGCACTTTGTTTTGTTTTTGAATGCCTCCCACCTGCTCCATTTTCATAGCATCCTGTTCTTGTTTTATGGTTGCAAAATCTTCTCTTGTGTTTCTGAAGATATTAATGATAGTCTGTTTTTGAATGTTCTTTTCCCTGTACCAATCATTTGTTTACTCTCAGTTGTTTTGTTTCCCCCCATTCGTTTGTTTGTTTGACTTAGTTTCTCTCTTCATGTTAAAGACTTTCCTCAGATGACTGGTGACATTGCTTTGTCACCTCATTTCTAAAACTCAGTTATAAAAGCTGATGCAAATCCCTGAGCGCACAGGGGTCTGGTGATCTGACTGGGATGCTTGTTGGTTATCATCTGATGTCCACATCATTAGATCCTTCCTTTTGAGATGGTCAGATGTGGCAAAACATAGTCTCACATCTCCTCTTTGGGGGAAAGTTCTAGCTGATAGTATTCTTTTTTTTTTTTTTTTAAAGATTTTATTTATGTATTTGACAGAGAGAGACAGCGCGAGAGAGGGAACACAATCAGGGGGAGTGGGAGAGGGAGAAGCAGGCTTCCCGCTGAGCAGGGAGCCCGATGCGGGGCTCGATCCCAGGACCCTGGGATCATGACCTGAGCCGAAGGCAGACGCTTAACGACTGAGCCACCCAGGCGCCCCTAACTGATAGTATTCTAAGAATCTACAGGAGAAGATGCTGAAGAATGCCATCATTCAATATTTATGTGCTCCCTCTAGTCCTCTTGTTCTCTAAATTCCCACCTTAAGCTGGCTATGATATCTCACAATCCAAAGACTTCCTATTTTACCCCATCTGGAGAATGTTTCCAAAAAAGCATTTCACTGTCATTTAGTGGCAGTTTGAGGTGGTAAAGTAAGTAAACAAGATACCCATGTTCATCTGTCAGAAGTCCTAGTAACTATTTCAATATGAAATTCCTTAAGGGAGTCATTAGAAGATCTTAAATTAGAATTTGCCAGAAATGTATTGAGACCTGCCTATTAGCCTGTGGATATAGTCAGTAAGTCTGAAATTCTAATGTCTTTCCTTTGAACTCGATTAACATGAGAACATTCAAATTCTGTACTTTGGTTGTAGATCTTTAACTTGTAAAGTTTGGAACGAAATCAGCATACAGCTATGTTACTGGATTGGCGGTCGTGAGACTCAAGTAAGTTATTATAAAAGTGTCACTAACTTTTTTCATTCCCAGGTGAAAACATTTTAGTAGGAGGTTTCTAAACAACATATAGAAAGAGATTTAGCTTATTGGTCATAATAACTTATGTGTCTATAGTGATGTTCACTGGCTTTAGTTTGCTACTTTTTTTACCCCGTTCTCCAGACACTTGTGCTTTATTACAATCCAAGTCCTCTAGCAGGTGCCAGAGATGCAGCAAGAATCCTCACAATCTGGTGGGGGGAGAAAAGATTCATAAACAATTGCAAGCTCATGCAAGGGGTGTGTATGGAGAGCTGGGGGCATGGGGGCGGTGGTGCCACACAGGGCAGGAGTAACTGATTCAATTTTGGGTCAGGGAGGGGTTAGGGAAAGCTCTTGGAGGGAATTCTTCCACCTACTGTATCATAAATGATCTCCATATTGATTTCCAGTAGGCATCTTGAATATAACATATCCAAAACCATACTCCTGACCTGACCCTCACATCTGTTCCCCTATATGGCAACTCTGTCCTCCCCATTGAGGGTATAAAATCCGTACTCTTTTGCAGCTGACATCCACTCCACATGCAAGCCACCAGCATCCCTGTGGGCCCAACCTTCAAAATTGGCCTACCTTCTAAGTGATCATTGTCTCTTGCCAAGATATTGCAATGTTCTCCTGGGCTCCCTGCTTCTACTCCACTACATTCTATGTGAAATGTAACGGCCAGAAATATTTTTTTAAAATAGAAAACTTAGCATCTCTCCCATCACATTCCTGGGATCCTTTAGGGCACTGCTCAAATGTCACCTTGTCAGGGAAGCCTTCCTGGACCACTTTATATGGACAACAACCCTGCCTACCTCCACCTGGGCATTCACTACCCACTATACTCAGCACTCTATGGCATATTATATATTACCTTTTTAAATTTACTATTGTTTATTTTCTGTCTTTCCCCACTGGAATATGAACTCCAAAATAACTAGAATCTAGTCTGTTTTGTCCATTGCAGTAGTCCCTAGATAATCCTAGAACTCTGTAAATTTCTCTTAACACTTTTGTGTATGCCTTTCAGACTTTTTTTATATATAAATAAACATATTTAAATACACATAGGACCATGCTATACATCCTGTGTTTATCATACTTCTTTCACTAAACAGCATGTAACAAATATTTTTCAGTAACAACACTAGTCTTATGCAGTAGGATTTTTATTTCTGCATAGTATTCCATTATTTGGATATTACCATAATTTATTCAAGCCTTAACTTTTACTCTTTTTGTATGTTAATTTAAAAAACCTTTTTTTTTTTTTGTAAAGTAGGCTCCATGAACCCAGCGTGGGGCTTGAACTCACAATTTTGAGATCAAGACCTGAGCTGAAATCAAGAGTCTGATGCTTAACCAACTGAGCCACCCAAGCGCCCTGTATGTTAATTTTTTTATGTGCATAACGCACACCATTCTAACCAAATATTTATGCATATCTCTGCGCACAGTATGTATCCTTGAGATGGATCTTAAGAAGTAGACTTTTTGGGTTGAAATATATGGAAAATTATAAAGCTTTGTTACCAACTGCCAAATGACATTGCAGGAAGTTGATGTCGTTTATACTTCTACCAGCTGTGTTCTACAATTTTTTTTTTAACACTTATATTAGTAGGTGTAGGTGGTATGGAATAATACCAGTTTTTCAATATGAAACGTAATAAACCAGAAAGAATTGGAGCCTTTTCTTTAAAGATAAAAATCATCCACTTTCAGTCTATTGTTTAATCTGTCACTCTAAAACTTCGCAAAAGTCACTTAAACGTGGTGAAATAACTTTTTCAGTGGTTTCCTGGAGACCTGCTTTATCTTCTGTAAGGCTTTCTCATACTGATACATTTACTGGGCTTTGCTTGTTTTCTACAAGAAGTTTATAATAATATAAAAATAATATCCAATACTTTTTGGAAGACCACCCTATAGCAAGAAAAAACTACCAGTCATATGTAGGTCCCACATTTTTAATTTGTGTTTAGGAATGCACAGGCAGCAGGAAATCCTACTACTTGTACTGTCATGGAATAATAAGAACAGGATGAAGTTAGATTTAATATGTAAGAATTGTATTCTTGCAAATGGCATTGGCAAATAAAAGATTGATCACTTAGTCAGAAACATTGATAAAGTAATGTGTACCTTAAACATCTAAATGTAAACGTACATTTACTAACATCTAAATGTTAGAAATGTCAGAAACATTGATAAAGTAATGTGTACCTTAAACATCTAAATGTAAACGTACATTTACTAACCTGCATTTTGATACAGGGTCCAGGCTTTCTTGTGGGTCCAATGACTAGATTGTCATAATCAATGTCTTAAATAATTTATACCCATAAATGCCACTGTTTCTTTAAAATAGAGAACTTAAAACTACCATGAAACAACAATTATTGCCTAGGTTTTTTTGGCCAATATTTTATATTTGTCTCATCAGTATGTAATATAACAATTTAGCCATTCAATTTTTAAAATATCTAAAGAATTTTTTAGAGAAGCAACCTTTTTCTCTTGTCATATTTATCTATCAGTTTATAAAATATTTGATTAAATTGCATATTGAAGTTAAGAAGTACAACTAGCATAAACATGTCCAGGGTGGGGACAGGGGAACACAGCAAACTCTTGGTGGGCATACAATTCAACTGACAGAGGCAGAAACATATGATTGTTCTAGAAAGTAGCCCATAGCTATGAGCCTGCACTGGACTAGAAGCATCACACCGGGAATATAGTGCTATTTATAATTAGTACCACATTCATGTTGTGAAGGAATCATTTATTTCCAGTAAAGCACATCATAATTTAGTTTTAATTCATGTTGTTCATTTGAATTTTGTTGGTTTTTAAATTTGCTTTATACTTAATTTGTAATTTTAATAGTTGTGTAAGAATTATGATCATATGGATTTATAGTTGGTTTAATTTTTATATGCTTAAGTAACATTCTAACAAAAAGAATTGACGCCAACAAGAGGGATAGGTGATAACTTTTGGTTTTAATTTTAAAAAGGGATTTGTGCAATGCTCAAATATGAGAAACACCTCCCGTGTAAGCTAGGAAAGTATTAGTATGAATTGATATAAAAATAGCACGTATCCATCTGTAAGATACACATATATTTAATTTGTTCTACTCTCATCCTTTATGCATCCCCCCCTCCTTGCTCAGATAAACTCTCAGTCATTAAACAAACAAGCAAGACTCTAATTTATAAGTATTGGGGCACAGGATTTTGGTGAGTGGATACAAAGTTGTGTAAAACTTGACCCCTGCTTTCAAGAAGTCAGTCTGGAAAGGAGAAAATACATATAACATAATTAATCTTTCAGCCAAAAGTTACTAGTTAACAAGGCAAAAATATAAGTGTCATGAAAAAGCAGAGATGGCTACTTTGCAAAGTCCAGAGCATGGTCTGATCCTGCTGCAACTTCGTTTTTGCACAGTGAGTTTCAGCATTAAAAGCTGTGATTTGAGGGGTGCCTGGGTGGCTCAGCTGTTTGGGCCTCTGACTCTGGATTTCCATTCAGGTCATGATTGAGCCCCACATAGGGCTCCGTGCTCAGCAGGGAGTCTGCTTGAGATTCTCTCTCCCTCTCCCTCTACTCTTCTCTCCCCACTCTCTCTCTCTCTCAAATAAATAATCTTTAAAAACAAACAAACCCAAAAAAACTGATTTGTATTTCAAGAATACTTTATTCTGAACTCACCTCTATATGGTCTAAAACCACTGTAATAGGGACAAATTGTTCAATTCTCAGTTGTTATCATTGTTAATGTTTGCCTTTATTATACCATATTGTTTGCAGTTACAGATGACCCTTGAACAGTGCAGGGGTTAGGGGTACTGACCCCTGCCCAGTCAAAAATCCACATAGAACTTCTGACTTCCCAAAAACTTGACTAGGAATAGCCTACTGTTGACCAGAAGACTCACCCGTAACAAAAAGTGGATTTATATTATTCTCTCCTCACCCCTCCTCTCCATTGTCAGGGAAGAATATGCAAAGTATCCACATAATCTAACCAAACCTGGTTGTTTCTGAGTAGGAACAGAGCCTAGTGTGAGAGATTGATTTGGAAAATAAGCAGAATAATCAAATAAACTGAGCAATAGGGCTTGGTCTTAAAGACCAATTCAAAGGGATGGGGAATCAGATGGCCCCCTGCCTATTCAGGGGCTTTTGATCTAAGACCTCCTCCAGCCAAGGATCAGAGCAGGACCACACAGGCTCTAGGGGGAGCCTTTCACAGGATTCAGCTTTAGGAGTTTGGGGAGATATAAATTGAGACCGAGTTCTGAATCTACATGGAAGTAGAAAATGTGTCAGAATCTGAGAATTAAGAGCACCTGGGTGGCTCAGGCAGTCAAGCACCTGCCTTCGGCTCGGGTCATGATCCCAGGGTCCTGGGAGCGAGCCCCACATCCACATCTAGCTCCCTGCTCAGCAGGGAACCTGCTTCTCCCTCTCCTCTGCCCCTCCCCCCAGCTTGTGCGCTCTCTTGCTGTCTCTCAGATAAATAAATATCTTAAAAAAAAAAGAAAAGAATCTGAGAATTAGTCTTTCATGATGGTCAGATTAGTTTAATGACTCCGTAAGGAGAGATGACAGGTCCACAGCTTTTAGCATACTGGGAAATTCTTCCCCATCTAAGAGGTGGAGACAAGTGATTATATTTCCTTCTCCTCACCTTTCTATATTTTATAAATTTCCATTATAAATGTGCAGTTTTATAATAAAAAATTAATAATCGGGGCGCCTGGGTGGCTCAGTTGGTTAAGCAACTACCTTTGGCTCAGGTCATGATCCTGGAGTCCTGGGATCAAGTCCCGCATCGGGCTACCTGCTCAGCAGGGAGTCTGCTTCTCCCTCTCCCGCTCCCCGCTCTTGTGCTCTCTCTCTCACTCTCTCTCTCAAATAAATAAAATCTTTAAAAAAAAAAGTTAATAATCGTATGTGAAATATTAAAATATTGTGCATTAAAATTAAACCCAAACATAAAATAAGCAAATGTCATGTATTATATTTAAACATCAAAGCTAAATTATGTTATTTCTGGAAGGAACTTTAGAAATAAGCCAGTCCACAACCTTGTTCAAAAAAGGGGAAATCCCAAACCTAGAGAACTTTGTATTTCTTATGTTGTCACTGACAGATCTAGAGATACACCCTTCTCATTTTTACTCTAATGTTCTTTCCTTCATATCTCCAACATTGTATTTCTCTTACATAGAATTTTATACAAATGACTCCATTGGGAATTAAATTATCTTCAAGATATTTACCAATTCCTCCTAAAAGAAAGTCCTGCAAAAGCCAAATAAGTATATATCTTTGAAAGAGGATTAATCTGCTGTTCCAATATTAGGAAGGAGTCTGTTATTGCTATAGTCCTAAACATTTTGGGGGAAAATGCCTAACAATTAAATAAGCTGATCAAAATATTTTTGTCAGTTTGGAAATTAAAGAGAGACAATGTATCAGGTACCAAAAATCCTTTCATTGCTGAATAATAGAAATACTTGCCTTAGTTCTTAACAATCCTTTTGACTGCAGGGTTTTTCTTAGATCAAATGTCCAATTTCATATGGGGAGCAAAACCAATAAGGAGGTGATCAAAACTAAGTTTTATACATAATAATCTTGGAAGTGTTATTATTATTTGTAGTTTAAAACCCTTTTTTGTTGTTGTTTGGCATTCAGAAGTAGATTAAAACAAAAAGTAACTATCACCCACAATATATCTTATTTACTTTTGCTAAAAGCACAGTATTTTCATCCCAAAATTTCCTCTTAAGCCTATGATACTTCTTTGCCCTGGCTCATCTTTTATCTTTTATCTTTTGTCCTTTGGACTATTAAAAGTTTTTGTTTGTTCGTTTTACATGATCTCTCTGGTTTTAATTTCCCTCTATCCTGTAAAATGCACTTTCTCCTGTTTCCAGGTTTTTCTTTCTTCTTAAAGGTTTACTACAGTTATCTTTTACAAACAAATCTGATTCCATCCTACCCTTCCCCACAACACTGTTTTCTTTCTGCAAAAATAATTTATCTTTTAGCTCTCAGATTTTAAAAGTTTCTTTTTATTTTTGATATTCTAGTGTGGACTCTATTTTTCTTACCTCTAGAGTGTACATTTGACAGGAGAACTCATCTTTATTTAGTAAAGGAAAATTACATCCAGTATCTCCTAAATATTGCTTCTTCATCAGTCTTTACATTCTGTTTTTATACAACTTCTCACAGATACACACATACACACACACACACTAGGCGTTCAATCTATCCTTCACATTTCACAAATGCTCTTTCAAGTTTTGTTCTTATTGTGCTTAACTCTTTATTTCTCTGAGCAGCATTCTGGGTGAATTACTAAGTATTATCTTCCAATTCAGAATTCATTCATTTCCAGACCAGCATTTTTGTCATCATTTGGATTGCTGCAGTTTTGATGTATATTAGTTTTCTACTGCTGTGTAACAAATTACCACAACCTTAGTAGCTTAAGTCAACATACATTTATTATCTCAGTTTCAGAGAGTTAAGAGTCTGGGCACAACCTACCTGGGTTCTCTGCTCACTATCTCACAAGGCTGCAATGAAGACATCAGCCAGGGCTGTGATCTGACCCAAAGCTCCAGGCTCTATTCCAAGCCCAGTGGTTGTAAGAAGAAGTCAGGTCTTATGACTGTAGGACTGAGGCCCTCAGCAACTAGAGGCTGCCTGCTATTCCCTGCCACATGATGGTTTACTCTTTCAAGACCAATAGGAGAGCATCTTGCTGCTTTTGGTCTCTTACCTGTGGATCCTCTTTTAAAATGGATCACCTGATTAGGTCAGGCCCACCAATGATAATCCCTTTGATGACTCAAAGTTAACTGATTTGAGACCTAATTGCATATGCAAAATTCCTTCACTGTTGCCATAGAATGTAACCTAATCATAAGAGTGATATTGCAACATATTCACAGATCCTACCCAAAGTCATCAGGTGAAATTTACACAGGGTATGTGAACCAAGGGGCAGAAACCTTGAGGGCCATCTTATAATTCTGACTAACATGCTTAGTTTTTTTTTTTCTCAGAAATTTTAAATGATGCCGCCAGCTTTGCTTTTCTTTTTCAACATTCCTCTGGCTATGCGGGGTCTTTTCTGGTTCCATACAAATTTTAGGATAATTTGTTCCATTTCTTTCAAAAAAGTGGATGGTATTTTGATAGGGATTGCATTAAATGTGTCGATTGCACTGGGTAACATTGACATCTTCACCATATTTGTTCTTCCAATCCATGAGCATGGAACGTTTTTCCATTTCTTTGTGTCTTTCTCA
>NC_138381.1:49493202-49529943 GCF_054177405.1 Leptonychotes weddellii | reverse complement strand
CTGCTATCTTCTTCTTCTTCTTCTTCTTTTTTTTTTTAACATATAATGTATTATTTGTTTCAGGGGTACAGGTCTGTGATTCAACAGTCTTACACAATTCACAGCACTCACCATAGCACATACCCTCCCCAATGTCTATCACCTAGACACTTCATCCCTCCCAGCCCCCTCTCATATCTTTTTTAAATCACATTCAAGACATTGTGAATTTTACCTTATTGGATGCTAGACTTTTGTATTTCTTAAACTGTTTTGGGCTTCATTCTGGGATGCAGTTAATTTACTTGAATAGTTTGCTGTTTTTAAGGCTTGATTTGAAACTTTGTTAGGTGGTTTCAGCAAAGGGCTAATGTGGCCCCTCTGGGAGATAGTCTCTCTGTGGATTTTTCTAGATGTCCCAAGTGGTAGGTCTTTCCACCCTGGCTGGTGGGAATATACACTATCCCTAGCTCTCTGGCAGATTCAGGGTTTGTTCTGCTTGCTTCTTTCTGATGTTCTCTTTCCTAACCTCCATCATTGACTCACTCGCACACGTGGATTAGGACTCAGCTAAAGACCTGAGGGGATCCCTCTACAGGTGTGCAGAGCTTGCTCTTCTCTGTTACTATGCCCTAGGAATACCAGCCACTTTGGCCTCCACCGATTCTGAACTTGGGGCACATCTGGGCTTTGATTGTGTTCTCCCTCCATGCTCTGTCCCTGAAAATTCTCTCCAGGCAACGAGCTACGGCAATCATGGGGCTCATGAATACTCTGTGCTGTGGGTGATAACCCAATATGACACGATTTTATTGTTCAAATGATTCCAGCTTTTACTATTTTGAGTTTTTTCAGGATGGCTCCCAGGTCCTTTTGACAGTCTCCTCATTTAGTAATTTTGAGCACTTCCTTACTTTCTGGCACTACAACATTCTCCAGGCTCATATGGTATATTCTCTGCTCTATCCCCAGAATCCGCCATTTTGCTCTGTTTCCTTTTACTAGTGAATGGTATAAGAAATCAACATCTGAGCACTGGGTGTCCATTAACTTTTTAAAAGCAAATTTAATGAGCTACCGGAGCTTGGATAATACTCACAATAATTTCCTGTTGATCTACATACTTTAACATGCACTGGTGGTATACAGTAGGATATTTTTAATGGCATTATGAAAATATGAAAATTTAAAAATGACAAGATTGTACAATTGAGGATAGGTGCACTTATTTATAATTTAATTCAACAATAGGATAGCTTCCCAACCATTTGGTTACCAGTTTTAATCAGTTGTGTACTGGGACATGAACAAGATTGATTTTTAAATTTAAAATAATAGACTTTTAAAGTAAATAGTAACTGAACATTAACTGATGGTATGTAATTTAAAATAATATAATTTCCACATTTTGTTACATTAAATGAGAGTAATTACAGAATAGTGTTATTAAGTAAAGAATGATTAATTTGAAGCAAAAAAAGAATTCCTATACTCATAAATGATGTGCTTCAAACTTGTTTCACATTTCACTCTTCATATCTTGTTACTGATCTACATCCCTTTTTTTTTTTTTAAAGATTTTATTTATTTATTTATTTATTAGAGAGCAAGCGAGAGAGAAACAGCATGAGAGAGGAGAGGGTCAGAGGGAGAAGCAGGCTCCCCACTGAGCCGGGAGCCCGATGTGGGACTCGATCCCAGGACCCTGGGATCATGACCTGAACCGAAGGCAGTCGCTTAACCAACTGAGCCACCCAGGCGCCCCTGATCTACATCCCTTGATGCTTTTAACAGTCACAAGTTGCTTCATACTATTTAGAATTAATAATGATTGATTCCAGAATCAGGATTAATCCTAACCCCACACTAGTGTACCACTGTGAATGTCACAATTCCACGAGAAGATATAAATAGAGAGCAGATCAGGAAAAGCAAAGCAGACTGCTTGAGCAATTGCTCAGTTGTCCAGAGCCTTTTACAATGGATCTCCAAAAGAGAGCTGTGTTTAAATATGCTTACCCCTCCCAGTTTTTTTTTTTTTTTTTGACTCAACTTTACCAAAGCTCAAATACTGTTTCTAGCCCCACAAAGTTTCTTGATTTCCAGGAAGTATACCTAGCGACTTCAGCCCATCTTCTTTTTCATGCTTAGTAACCATTATAATTAGTATCTTCCCTTTGGACCTTAACTACAGCCTAATGTGTACTTTATAATTTATCTTCTTTTATTACACTAAGTTCTTTGGTTATTTATTATTTGTTTTCCTAACGAGCAAAGTTGCTTGAGGCCTATAATTTATACCTTTCCCCTTTTTATTTAACCCAGCTCTTAACATTCTTAGATTTTGATGGATCATTGGATATTTGTTGAATAGAACTGATATTCAAATATAGGGCTATTTATGACTTAAAAGATACGTGGCTCACACATTTTGGCAAATATACACTTTGAATTCAGTATTTGAGTTAGGAAAGTCTGAAATCATGGTGTCATTGGGGCTATGTTCCATCTGAGGTTCTAGGAAAGAATCTTCCTATGCCTTTCTCCTAATTTCTGATGGTTGCTAGCAATCCTTGGCATTCTTGGCTTGCAGCTACATAACTAAATCTCTGCCTCTATTGTCATATGGCTTTCTTCCCTATGTGTTTCTGTGTCTCTGTGTCCTCTCCTCTTATAAGGACACCAGTCATATTGGATTTAGGACCCATTCTAATCAGTATGACTTCATTGCAACCAATTACATCTGCAAAGATCCTATTGCTATGGAAGATCACATTCTGAGTTTCTGGGTGAACATGAATTTTGAGGGAACATTATTCAACTAAGTAAAGACCCCTCTCCATTGTTCCTTTTTTTTCTTCTCTCATTGTTTCTTAGAACTTTAATCAGTTACAAGATAAGCAGTGGGCTGGTTATGTTCTTACATGCTTTTGATGACCTTTTACAAATCATTCCTTGTTATGTTTTTCTCAGCATTCATGAATTATAAGATCATCTGTAACTCATGAAGATACATTATTTATTTTAAACATGCTCATTAGTCAAGCTTCGTATATTTTCTTGGGCTTTTTGCTTGTCTTCTTTAATTATCCTGCTCTTTTTGAGCTTGTATGAAATTCAAAGGTCAGTCAATGCATTTTTCATAACTTGTAATGAATTTTTTTGGTTTCATTTTTAATAGGCCTTTCAAAAATGGAAAATACCTCTATCAACCGGTTCTTTTCCCATTTTTTTAAAAGATTTTATTTATTTATTTGACAGAGAGCATGAGAAGGGGAGAGGATGAGAGGAGAAGCAGACTCCCTGCTGAGCAGGGAGCCCGATGTGGGGCTCGATCCCAGGACCCCGGGATTATGACCTGACCCAAAGGCTGTCGCTTAACCAACCGAGCCATCCAGGCTCCCCTCTTTTCCCATTTTTAAGACAACTGGAAAATCTACATGGCTGTATTTTTTTGATGTAGGTATTTGTGGCTTCAAACAATGAAGTCTAGTGAGAGAAATGTGAGACAGAGACAATATTATATCGTAAAAATGGCAATGCCACTCCTGCATCAAACAAACAGTGAACTTGACTGGAAATGCTTCTTATTACCCAACTCTATGTTGAGCCTACAAAATTGCTGTAGGCTTAACACAGACTTTCAGATCTCTTCAGGTAAATCAAATGAGCTGTTTGGGGAAATTAAACCAAAGACATAACATGGCCAGTGTGGACAGGGCACTGGGAGGGAGTAAGAACAGACTTAGTTAGGAGGCTGTTGGCATCATGCCATACTGCAGAGTGACATTAAGCACCAGAGGACCAGCTGTGCCTGGACACAGGAAGCGAGTCTCCCAATCCCATCCACAAGGAAAAGGATGTCCAAAGACTAGTCATCTCTGACCAATCACTTCACCTCCTTCTCCTCCCTTGGGGAGGAACAAGCCAGGGGATGTTGAAAAATGGAAAAGCAGAACCTCCAATATTCCTGACTGGGGAAAAATGAAGAAACACTTCCTGCATCCCATTTATCTGTAAGGCCTGTCATTTCTATCTTGAAAACATACCTCAAATCTATCCCCCTCTTTCCACCTCTGCCACTTCCACCTTGGGCCACAACACTTTCCTTTCACATTGGGATTATTGCAATTAAGGCCTCCGCTGCTTGAAATCCAGAGAGGATGTATGGGGCCCATGGAGTCTCCAAGTCTATTAGAAGCCTTCATTGCAGGGTGTTTTCCTAGGAATTAGTCAATGATGCTGTCTTGTTTCCATCTCCCAGCCTGCCCTATTGTGTGTGCTTCAACAGGTAGGTCCCAGGAAGGAAGAGAGTTGGCTCATACCTTGAACCTCAATCAAGCAGACATTTGCATCTGATCAGCATGACTAAACATTGCTCCCTCTTCCTCCCTCATATGCAAAACTTAGCATTAAGTCAGAGCCCACATGTCATGTCCCAGACTAGCAAACCTACTCCATCATTACAATGTTTTTCTGCATCCATAATGTATGTATCAATTTGATAACATATGTATAGTTATCTATTGCTGCACCCTGTGGCTTAAAACAAAAAGAAATGTATGATTGCAGTTTCTGTGGGTCAGGAATGCAGAAACAGCTCAGTTCGCTGCTCCTGGCTCAGGGTGTTTCATGAGGTCGCAGTCAAGATGTTGGCTGGGGCTGTTGTTATCCAAGGGCTTGACTGGGCTTACAATCTGCTGCCAAGATGGCTCCCCCATGGCAAGTTAATGTTGATCGTCCAAGGTCTCATTGCTTACCACATGGACCTCTCCCTCTATGGCATCTGACTTTGCCTGGAGCTAAGGATCCAACAGGTACCAACGTGAAAGCCAGAGTACCTTTCAAACTTAATCTTAGAATCCATGCACCATCACTCAGACACATTCTACTCATTAGAAGCAAATCATTAATTCTGGCTTACAAATCAGGGAAGGACAACTAAACTTCACCTTTTGAAGAGAGGAGAGTCCAAGAATGTGCGGGCATTTTTTAAAAAATTTTTTATTGTTATGTTAATCACCATACATTACATCATTAGTTTTTGATGTAGTGTTCCATGATTCATTGTTTGTGCATAACACTCAGTGCTCCATGCAGAACGTGCCCTCTTTAATACCCATCACCAGGCTAACCCATCCTCCCACACCCCTCCCCTCTAGAACCCTCAGTTTTTTTTCAGAGTCCATCCCATCGTCTCTCATGGTTCGTCTCCCCCTCCGACTTCCCTGTGGGGGCATATTTTTAAATCCACCCCCCCAATGTATCTTTTCTTTCTGAATTCTGCTCCCTCCTCACCAATGCAACCCCTTTGCCACCTCACCTCCTCAATCACCCACCCCAAACACACACACATTTTCTGATCTATTTCTGTATCAGTTAGAATTGGTTTGGGCTGTAGTAACAGGAAAGTACAAAATAGCAGTGGCTTAAGCAAGAGTAGATGTTTATTTCTATCATGCTGTAAAAAAGTTTGGAAGCAGGAAGTCAGTCCGAGGCTGGTAAGGTGGTGCCTTCATCCTCACAAACCTGGCCTCTACTATCCCCAGGTGGTGATCCCCATCCTCATTGTCTGAGATATCTGTTAGGTTTCCAGTTATGACAACTGAAGTCCAGGCAGTGGGACAGAGAAAAAGAGAAAGGAAAAGTGTGCTAGCAGCCATTTAAGAATTCTCCTGGAAGCTACAATACGGCCTCCATCTCAATGGTCAGCACTTAGCTACTTGTAAACATAGGATATGAAACATGGGGGCATAAGATTTATAAGGTAATGTGGTGAATGTAGTCTTTATTTGCAGGTGGCCGTATGCTCAGCTAAAAAATCAGTTTTCTTGCTAAGGAAGAAAGAATGCCTCTTGGCCATGGTGAATATTCCTTTGGCTATGCAAACGTCTGTGAGGGCTTTTTTTCCCCATGTGGGGCTGCTTCAGTGTTCTCACTGTGCGGCAGTTGATGTTCCCAGAACCAGTGATTCGAGACAAATCAAGAACATACACACACAGAACAAAGTCACTCCCTCCCCAAGGGAGACGACTTCAAAATCCCTCTGAGTTCCTGCCTTCTGCTCCGAGTCCAGGCTCTTCACATCATAGGCGATCTCTTCCTTTAGGTTATATGTTGCTTCTTCTAGTATGAAAGATGCACATGGATATGGAAACAAGATATCACAATAAAAATTCCCATTTGGGAAAGGGGAGGAGGAGAAACTGGCCTTGGTCACTGGTCATGTCAATTATCAAATACATCTGAACAGAAGGTGAGCACTCTCTCTGGTCCTAAAGGAGTGAATTCTTGGCTTAGCTCATTTGGTAGACCCTGATTAAACTCTCTTGTCCATTGTCCTTTCGGTTCCCTATCTCTGCTTTCTGGGACTTCATCCTCCATAGCTGCACCTGAAGTCAGCCCTGGCAGGGGCCCTTTTTGGTGTTTGCAGTTTTGGAAGCCTTCTTCTTGCTGGTGTGGGTTTTCAGACCCAGGGATTTTCTTGATTTCCTTTTCTCTTCCCTCCTTCCTTCCTTCTTTTCTTTCTTTCTTTCTCTTTCTTTCTTTCTTTCTTTCTTTCTTTCTTTCTTTCTTTCTTTCTTTCTCTCTCTTCTTTTTCTTTCTTTCTTTCTTTTTTTTCTTAGATTTTATTTATTTGTCATAGAGAGAGAGAAAGCGCACAAGCAGGGGAAGCGGCAGGCAGAGGGAGAAGGAGAAGCAGGCTCCCTGCTGAGCAAGGAGCCCGATGTGGGGCTCCATCCCAGGCCCCTGGGATCATGACCTGAGCTGAAGGCAGATGCTTAACCGAATGAACCACCCAGGCATCCCCAGGGTTGAAATTTCTTTTGCAAAACAGTTCCCTTAAAATTTGATAACCTTCTGATCTATTTGCTTTTAGTTACTTCCAAGTGTATTAGTAGCCAGGGATAATGTCTTAGATAACTTTTAAGC
The DNA here is from genome assembly GCF_054177405.1 of Leptonychotes weddellii. Classification (NCBI taxonomy): domain Eukaryota; kingdom Metazoa; phylum Chordata; class Mammalia; order Carnivora; family Phocidae; genus Leptonychotes; species Leptonychotes weddellii. The sequence goes on along the minus strand of NC_138381.1, from coordinate 49,523,031 downwards.
CTGAAGACAGGAATTTTATGTACTGGCATCTAGGCTCTGCCTATTCTTCTTTTCCCCTCCCCTCAGCCCCCAGCTCTCCAAAAGATGTCACCAATCCTGAGACATTTTGAAATAATAGAACCTGATCTTTGCCAGTGGTCTAGGTCCTACTGACTGGCAACTGCTTAATGGAAAATATCTGAGAAAGGCTTGGGCTTGGGGCATTTTAACTGGATTAATGGCAAACTATTCCCCTATGCAAAATATACACATATATCGTATTATAAATTTTAGTGAAATAAAGGATGTATAGCATACAACTGACAAATAATGATAAAATACACAATGCTCTTTGTTGCAAATTGCTTATGGCCAGTTGATTCTCACAGAATGCTTTCTTTGATTTTTGCTTTAACTCTCTTTTCTGTAGCCAACCCATGGTTGTAATTGATGACCAAGTATAGTTCCAACATGAGTGCAGGTTGATATGTTCATTGTTAATGAGTAAAAGGAACGTGAAGCAATGTAGAGGTAAGTTGGAACTTCAATTGTCAGTGGAGTGACATCTTGTCAATTGTGGAACTGGGTAAATTTCCACATTTTGGGAGACTATTTATTTATTTATTTATTGGTATTCATGATGTAATGGCTATAGATACAACACACTTTAAGATTTAATCTGCATTATTATTTTCTCTATCACTTTTTTCTTTTTTTTCCTCTATCACTTTCTTAAGCTAGGCAATCAACAAAATAATAACTCAATCACTGATTTGTTGTGTTTGTCAGTTTCCATGATATAAACCACTCTTAACAACAGTTGATTTCAAGTTCCTAGTGGCAACTGAAACATGATATATTTCCAGCAGACACAATAAATGCAAATAACCTTAAGAATATAGACAGTAGTAAAATGTAGTAAAGTAACTAAGAAGTCATGAATTTTTAGTATTTATTATCATTGTTTTAATATAATTTAATTATAATAATTTAATTTTAAATAATGGCTATATTTAACAACTGGTTGCCAGATTCCTTAAAATGTTTAACAACAGACTCTTGTGAACTGGTAAGAGGGGGCTCTAGCACACCCCTGACTCTGCCTCCCACCTTAACCTTAGGCTTGGCCATAAGATTTGCTTTGGCCAATGATAGATACTTTATGTATCTCAATTTTAAGTCATTTGACTAAGTCATAAGGTGTGCACATAGGAGCAAGATGGTGGAGGAGTAGGAGACCTAGATTTCATCTGGTCCCAGGAATTCAGCTGGATAGGGATCAAACCATTCTAAACACCTACGAACTCAACAGGAGATCGAAGATAAGGTGTGCACATAGATCAAATGGAGAAACATGACACTGGTATAATTAGGTGGATTTGCAGGTATTTGACACCATTCCTAAGCATAGTAATCTGGCCTCTGCCTATTCTCCTACAGTGTTCCTAATCACCCCCAGCTTTGTTGAACTACTTACAATTCCCTAAATGTACACATTCTCATACCTCTGGGTTTTGGAAATACTAGTCTTTTGCCTAGACCAATGTTCTTTTCCTCTTTTCCTCATTCTTACTCATCCTTCCCCTATCAGCTTTGGCATCTGTCTTTTGAAGTCATCTCTGGCTCCCTGTCTTAGCTCAGGCTGCTACACCAAATGCCATAGACTGGGGGGTGGCTTAGAGAAGAAACATTTATTTCTCATAGCTTTCGAGGCTGGGAAGCCCAAGATCAAGGTGCCAGCAGATCCGGGTCTGGTGAGGGCCTGCTTCCTGGTTTACAGATGGTTATCCTGTGTTGTATCCTCACAGAGTAGAGAGAGGAAGCGAGATCTTGTGCCTCTTCTTACAAGGGCTCTAATCTCATGTATGAGGGCTCTACCCTCATGGCCTAATTACCTCCTAATACCAGGACATGGAGAGCTAAGAGTTCAGCTTATAAATTTTGGAGGGATACAAACATTTCGTCCATAACGCCCTCCAAGGCTGAGGTCAGGGGCCACGCTTTGTGCTACTATGGGCACACTCTTCCTACCTCCCCACTGCAGTCCTGCATCACAACAGTCTGTTTCTTTGTCTTCCCCGCTGTAAGCTCCTTGAGAGTCAGGACTGTTTTGTTCATAGTTGTGTCTTCAGTACCTGGCACATTATATGATATATAACTTTCTGATGACTAATCCTGTGAGCACGGCATGTTACAGGGATCCTTGCTGCCTCTTTCCAGAACTTACTGATGGTATGGAAAACATAAAACAAATGTATCCATTTTGTATATGATATAAAGTATGGAGGATGATAGAATCAAAATTCAAAGATTCAAAAAGACTTTAACAGGCTATAAGAACAGGGTAGAGCTAACAAGGTAAAATTCTAGGAAGAAATTACAGATATACATCTAGGTTCATATTGTGCAGTGGTTCTCACTCAAAGTGTGGCACAGTTTGATGTCAGGGAAATGTAATTAAAAACAAAATCTCTTGTTAACCTTGAAAAGCTGTCCATAAAGGTAGGAGCGAAATAAAACAGTTTTATTATTGAATAAACATTAAATCAGAATGTGATGTGGATCACAGGAAAACCACTAAAGAGGTAGCAAAGACAGAAAAAAAAATGCCACCCAATTTTCAGGCATACAGATAAAATCATCACATCCACGTTCTCAAGATAAACGGTAACTAATTCTCAAGTAAGAGGACTAATTGCCTTCATACAAAGGAAACATAAATATCTCCTACGTTATGACAGAAGGTAGGTTTGTAATTTGGAGCCAGGTCCCTTCTGAAGTTAGGCTCTGATTCTCCCAGCAAACTGGGAGATAGGGCTGCTGTCTTCCAGATGATTGCATTTCAAAGTGATGGTTCCAGGTCCCATTTCAAAGAGAAATTCCTGGATTGTTAAGTGAGCAAAGGACCTACTTTGCCTTTAAAAAGGTGCCCGCACATTTCGTGAGGCAGAGAAAGAATGTACAATGACAGATTTTCTCAAGTAAATGCTCTTTCTTTTTTCTTTGCACCAGAGAGAATTAAGTATTTTTCTTACATCTAATTTGTTTTATCCTTACACCAACAGCATCAGCATCACCTAAGAACTCTAATTGGAAATGCAAGTTCTCCGATGCCAACCCATGCCTACTCAATCAGAAACTGGAGATCAGACCCAGCAATCTGTGGTTTTTAATCATCTCCTCAGGTGATGCTGATGCTCCCTCACGTGTGAGAATCACCGTGGAGGACTGCTGACAGCAGACCATTTGAAAAGGGTCTCGGGAAGATGAAGGATTTTATTTTACTTGAATTAATAGTTATCTGCAGTTTGCATTACCTGCTCTGCTAGTGAATTACCTTCAATTAATTGGCAGGAAATTAAGATGTCTGAAATAAAGCTATTAAATGAACCTAACTTTAGCTAAGATAGTCAGATCTTAACAACTTGCGTAAGAGAGGGAAATAAAAGCGAAAGCATTACCAAAAATAATTATGCTCATTTGGCTCTAGAGCGCATTCTCTAATTTAATATAAGAGTTGCCTGATTTTCTGGCAACTCACAAAATGCCCAAAATAGTAAAGCTATAGAAGCCAAACTCAAGAGAAACTAAACAATTGTGCTTTTTTTTTTTCACATGGACCCCTTCTTAAGTTCACCTGGCTCTCTATGAGGGGGCGGGGGTGGGGCAAATCTCCCTTTTATCAGTATTCCTCAATTTTGGAAGTAAACTTGGAATCACTTGAGGATAAAAAGCACACTATCAGTGGGGAGGGTCTCCGAAGCAGCAGGTGAGGGAGGAACTGTGGATTGTTGGGGGTGCATCCGCTCACGTAAGCAGTCTGGGCAGTGAGCTCTGCCCACCTTCCTCCACATGGGCCAGAACCTGACATGGACTCAAAGAGGAGGGTTTCACTCTCATGAACACAGATGAGGAAAGCCTGTGGTTGGAAGGTGAAGGTTGGAAGGAAGGTTTACGCTGGAAACTGTTCACTGTAGCTGTCAGTGAATTTGGGCCTGAGGACACATAGTTACATTACTTGTGCATGCTCAGAATTTGCACCCGTTTCTTTATTTGAAAGACCTGCAAATAGACTGTTAACTATAAGAAGGTAAAGACTCTTAGCTTTGTGTTCTGGAGAATTAGCAAGGTCAAGAACAGTGTTTTGCATATTGCTGGTGCTGAATTAATTTTTGTTGAATTAATGAATACAGTTCTAGGAAAAAATCATAATTCTTAAAGGCAAGATAATTTTAATTGTCATTAGATGCCTTTTGGGGGGGTCTTAACACTACTGAGCATATAACACAGTTGAAAGCTAATTAGTTGGTTTATGATAAAGCAATGTGCAGACCTGTTATCTTGTTATAGTCTTAAACTCTACCCCTCTAAATTTAAGTTCATTGGTGTCAAATGTGCATTCTGATATATAAATCTCTAGTATGAAGAGCAGGACGAAAACTTCTATATGTATTAAGTGAAGATTTTTTTTAGCTTTTAGCTTTTTGTAGTTTGCTGCTACTCAGAGAACTTTAGAACATCGCAGTGGATTTTCAAGCCAATAATTACATGATTTATACCAAAACATCTTTTAAATTCTCCAGTTGAATGTTACGGCTCTGTTGATGCTGTGTATTTGTGGTAAGTCATCATATTAAGTATCTTCTAAAGCTAATCTCCTATTATTAACTCTTAAGTGGCAGTGGATATTGGACAATAAGTTCACTCTCTGCGAGGTTTCAGAGAGGGGCCAATGGATGAAATGAAAACAGATTGCCTCTTTGCTTCTCCTGTTGAAGGTAGTCAGGATTGTAAAAATGCTTGTACTTTAGGCAAAGTGCTGTGGTTCTGAATGGTCAAATAGGACAACTTTGGAAGTCTCATGAATTGCTATTTAGGGCAGCACTCACAGTTATTTATGTAAAATATATGAGATGTATAAACTGTGATTTATGGCCATAACTGAAATTTAGTTCTCTCCCTTAAGAGTAAGAAATGATGGGCAGAATATTAACACTTGCGATGCACGTGGTTTAGTGGGATTAGAACAAGTCTGACCCCCTTGCTTACTAATCATGTATCCATAGGCCAATTTCCTGCACTTCTAACTCATGTGTAAAAATCTCCCTTTCAGTGTTGTATATGAAGTTCCTTGTATGTCTAAATTCCTCCTAAGTACTGAATAAGTACATTTTGTCTGGGGGTGGGGAAGGGAAAAAGGGAGCTTCAGAGACCCAGCTGAAGTTCTAGCACAGGGATGGAGGTGAATTGTTTGGAGCAGTTTGAAATGTGTTCATTTAAGGAGTCCATTTTGAGAATGGTCTTTTTTTTTCTCCTTTTTCCTCACGTCATGTGTTTTTATTGGAGATTGTTTACCATGGCTTCTGTTTGGTAGTCACTTTTCTTTTACTTTTTATTTATATTTTTTATTATTTAATTCCAGTATAATTAACATAGTATATATTAGTTTCAGATGTACAGTGATTCAACAATTCTATACATTACTCAGTACTCATCACAGTAAGCATACATTTAATCTCTGAGAACAGTCTTTTATACCTCAAATTTGACCCACTCCTGAAAGACAGCCCTAGTAAATTAATTTCTGTGGCCACTGGGACAGACAACATTTATTATGCCAAGCCTTCCCGAGGAACTCCATCTAAAGTGAGGCTGGTGGCATTTGATTTCTTAGGAGCTCTGGATATGTCTGTGATAGACTCTCTCCCCGTATGTCCTTGGGCCATGGAGCTGCCTGCCTCTGTCTGTTGATCCCATCATAGATGTACTGCAGTTTAGCTAGAAGGACCTGGACATGGCAGTTAAAGCCAGGTAAATGGAAAATCTGGCATTAAAAAGCAATACGAGGAGCTCCACATGAAATGCCTGGAGATGGGGAAAATTCTGGATGGATTTTTAAGGACTGTACCCCAGGTGAGGAAGCTGAAACAGAAGGAACTTGCCAAAGCTGAAATCTAGGTCTGAAAGAAAAAGATCAACTTATTATAGACACGAACTCTATGAACACATCTTTCTCTGACTCTTCAAGAGATTTGAAAAGCAGAAGGTGATTGAAGACTATCCCCAAAATGAAGAAGCATATTGAGGGCTACATATTATGAATTGAAATGGAAGGCCAAAGATACCAAGCATTAAAGGCCCACATAGAAGAGCATCTCAATCTAGCAGATAAGGAAACTGACCAGGTCAGGAGGGCCTCAGTGGCCTATTGGCCTTCTAGGTGAGATTGGCAAGGGGCCAGATGTGAAACCATTCCCTGCAGACCACTCAGCAGAAGTCTAAAGAAAATGATGAACTGATCATCACTGATCATGAACTGATCTGTTACAATCTGATTTCGGGGGTGGAAAAATCTGATGTGGAAGCCACTGATCTGTGGCCCTCTCTCCCCTCTCCTATCTCTCCATGTAACTGTAAGCAAGCCTCATGTACTTCTCTTATTTTTCTTTTAGTGGAGATCTCAATGATCCTCAAAAAAAGGGTGGCTATAGAAAAGTAAGTATGAGATATTTTGACTTCTGAGTTACATTTTTAGCTGTCCTTGACTTATTAAATGTTGATGCTCATTAGGGAGTTTTTGTATCCTGTCCAATATGCGCTTGTGAGGTTTGTTGAAAAAAATTTTTGGTGCCGTATCTTATAATTTTTTTTCTGTGGGAAAACCACTGCTTTAAACTATTGGTCAATATGTCCAAGATTCATTTTTTTGTTGTTGTTAGAACACGTGTGCTGCAGAAGTGTAGTATATAAGAGATGTTGAGGGGCCCAGTTTCCTTACAAACTCCTATAATGCTAACTGGCAATGATAATTGTTATAACCTGTCTTTTAATCACATTTTGCAAAAATATAGAGGTTTGGCCACAAGTTATATGCATCTTTAAAAACACCACCTTCACAAAATCAGTAACAAAACTACAAACTGCTCAAGCTGGGTTCTGTCTCCTTTGTAAGCTGCATGTGTTAAAAATAGTTTTAAATAAACTATGGGGTAAAAAGTTTAAAAGGCCTTAAAACAAGAATCCAATATGCATTCTTTACACACAAAAGCATGTTTTACCAGACATCAGAATATGCACTTAAAATTTTTTCTCAGAACAAAACTGTGCTCCTGAGGTCATGTTTTGTCTTATGCATCTGTTTCTCTAACACCGAGTACTGGGCATATAGTAATGCAAGATATATATTTAAGGTCTTAAAAGTAAATACTTTTTCCATGTAATGGTGCAGTGCCTCTGCCCAAAAGGCAAAATCTTTGAGACCTATGGTTTCAGAACAGAAAATTAAGGATGGAACCAGTACAGAAAGCTGGTTCCTGGGGGAGAAACATCAATTTGGCTGGCCGGCACACTAACTCTAGAAGCTGTCTCCTGGCCTGAGCCACCCAAATCAGTTTCCACCGGGGTGTGACGAACTCAGGCACTTCCTAGGTTGGTCCTGCCTTTCAAAGGCAGTGGGCAGCAGCCTTAAGAGGTGGCAGGGGCGTGATTCTGGATGGTCAGTTCAGTTTCTCACAGGTCCCTGACAGTGGCTGGGCTGCTGGACAGGGTACAAGGGCAGTGGGTTGGCAAGAACAGGCGGCGGCCAAGCTTCCAAGCAGGGGTCAGGGCCCAGCAGCAGGGAACTGGAGAGCTCTTTCTGCACTTGATCTTAGCCCAAAGGCCGAGAAGCGATGGAGAGCTCTTTCTGGATTAAAGCCAAGTGCAGTGGCTCACAGCCGTCCCTCCCCAAATGAGGGGTCCCTACCGGCTTGTTTTCTACCCGTTTCAGCCAAACTCCCGCTTCAGCGGGTCCACGAAGCCCTCGAAATTGAGCCAGGATGGGCCTCCATTTTAGTTCTGTCATTAGATGCCTTTTGGGGGGTCCCCTCTCGATGTAGGGGACTACCCACTCCTCGGCCGTCCCAGTGAGGCGGCTAATTAAAAATGCCACCTTTAGGTTGTCGTTGATGAATCTGGCCTCTAAGAACCGTATTTAAGAGGCTGCCTGGATCAAAAACTCGGGAAGTCGGGCGGAGTCCATTAAACGTTTGGCGGGGGTGGGTGGTGGTGAGGGAAGCCGGCGGGCGGACACACCCGGGCCAGCAGGTTGGCCTTCTCGCACGGCCGCCACCGCACCAGATGCGTGAGCTCGTTGTTCTCCCCGCGGAGGGCATGATTCTGTGTCATGAGGTCCTGCAGTACGACAGCCAGGGCGCTCCCGACCGCCCGCTGGGATCCCTCCTAGCGGCCGCGTTGCCGGAAGTGCGTGTTGGACTCGGGGGCGGGTCGCCACGGGGCGGGTCCGCGGACCAGGCCGGGCCTAGGCCCGGTAGCTGGGAGACAGTCTCGCCCGGGACTAGTGGCCGGGAAAGTGCGAACCGGGAGCCCTGAAGCGGGCTGGCGGGAGCTAGAGAAGGAAATCCGGGGCAGACGGGCGGGGGGCTCGGCGGAGGAATCTGCGTTCGTGGCAGCGCGCGAATTGCGAAGGCGCCCTCCGCGGGATGGGCGCACAGGTCCTTAAAGGGAAAGCGGCCTGCCTGGCAGCGGAGCGCTGGCCGAGGGGGCTGTGGCGTCCTCCGCCCATTCCCCAAATACTGTAGTCATAATGTTTATTGAGAGTGTTGCACGGTCCCGGTTCTTCACGTGAAAGCCTGGCAGCTACAAGGAAGCGGTTCTTTTTTTTTAAAGATTTTATTTATTTATTTGAGAGAGAGAGAGAGCACATGAGAGGGGGGAGGGTCAGAGGGAGAAGCAGACTCCCTGCTGAGCAGGGAGCCCGATGTGGGACTTGATCCCGGGACTCCAGGACCATGACCTGAGCCGAAGGCAGTTGCTCAACCAACTGAGCCACCCAGGCGCCCAACAAGGAAGCAGTTCTAATGAAGCTCTCCGTGCCTCCAGAAGAGACTACCCCTGGGCCGGACGGGACAAGGAGCAGCTGCGCTCTCTCCTAGGGAGTTGGCTCTCCTGTGCTAGGCGCCTTACAGAATCTCATACGATCTTCCCGACTCTCTGAAGCTCAAGCTGTTTTTCGTGGAGGTCAAAGGCAGCTCAGAAGGAACACAAACTTACCCCGGCTACAAAATGGGTGGAATAGTGGGACAGTGCTTCCTGAATGCCAGGTCTTTGGACATGAACTTAAACTTCAGGTGGTGGGCAGGGTTCGTAGATAGGAAAGGACCATGTCTCCATTAATGCTGTCTATATTTATGTTAATGAAGGGAATGTATACCATCTGCTTCAATTCAGCCGCTATTTACAGTGCTAGTTGTGAGCACTGCTTCTCTCCTAAAATAAGGCTCTGCTCTGACTCCCTTCCTACCCAACCGCTCTCATATTTTTTTCCATCAGTGTTTATACAGTAGGTAAAGAAGGCTTCAAATAAAATAAGATTTCCTGAGGAAACCGCAGGCATTAAATTGTGTTAAAATACTTTCAAAAGCATAATGTTAAACTAGATGAACTTTGATGTCAATTACCTAAAGTATATGTACCTCGAGAAAGAAAAATATACAACAAAAAAGTTATCTATGGGTGGTAAAATTTTTACTTTATATGTCTATTTTTGAAGTGATTTTATAGTTAAAAATAAAATTTATTTAAAATGAAAAGAAATGGAAATATAAAAGAAATGCTTTCAAATTTTAACATGCTTGTTATATAAAGGGAATTTTGGAAACCATGAAGGATGGATATAGAACTTAGATTGCATTTCATATCTCAGGCTTAATCTGAAGAACATGTAGTATTCTTGTAATCTTTTATAGCTAGAAATTGATTTTTTTTATTGAGGAAGAGATAACATGCCATCATATTCACTTCATCTAAAAAAGGAAAACCATTTACTGAGTCAGTATAATTTATGGGATTTTTCTGGAGCTACAGATAGTATCAAAATGTCATTTAAAGTTTCAGAGCCAAAATGAACTCTTACATTGGCCTCAATATAAGATTTATGAACCCGAATTCAAGACTGGGCAATCATGCTGAAAATACTCAGGGTATGCCTGCTATTAACAGTGAAAGCTACACAAATTTTCTTTTGCAAATACCATACTTTACAAAGTATATTTTAAAAAAACCTACATTGCCAACATATGAAAGATGCTTTATAAATATGTAATGTATATATTTAAGTTATGAAGCCTAATAATAAAGCAAACATTCTTGAATCAATGACTTAAGATTAAGACTTAGATTGTGGAATTTACTGTGTGGTATCCCCCTAGCCTATCTTTCCTGAGTTAACCAGTATCCTGAAGGTTGTTAACTACCCTCTGACTTTTAGAAACAGAGTTTTAGATTTATCTCTCAATACCTATAGATCTATTTGCTTAGTTGATGTGAGCCAAGCTACTCATGCTGTTTGACAAGGTCCAAGCATGGGGGACAATCCTGAAAACAGGAGACTCCACAGCTGGCTCCTGCTATTCTCTTTCATTTTGTTTATGGCAATCTTTGTAATTGTGGGAATATTTCTGGGGTTTCATGATAAAGTGACTACTCATCTTAGTTACGCCTATCTAAGCAATCATAATGAAACTAATTCCATGAGGCCCCCCAGGCGCCTCAGAAGCGGCAAGATTCTAAGAAAGGAACAGCTTAAGCTGTTCCACAGTTCACTATATTTCCTGCGCTATAGAACAAAATAACAAGACGGTCACGCTCTGTCTAGCACCTTTCTCTTTGCGTATTGTTTTTTAGTTTTAGCGAAAGTCAATAAGCGGAAATCAATAAAGGTCATGTTAATCATTACAAAGGAAAAATGAAAGAAGGCTATGTCTGTAATCCAGAAAATGATCTAAGATTATCTCGATAAGTTGTAAAAAAAACATAATCACATGTTACAAAAGTATGGAAAAACAAAAAAATCCTAACATATAAATAAAGTTCCTCGAGGCTGTCAGGAGGAGATGCTTGCAACCTGATCCTGTGTCTGTGTCTCCTCATTCGCCGACGCCGTCCTTTCCTACAAGAGACCCACCCCGGCTGGAGCTGGACTCCGGCACTTAGTATTGCTTATTTCTCAGCTTTTTAAAAATAGTATCAGACTGCTTTAGATTTCTGCAACTTGCTTCACTTATTGAAAATTATGTTTCTAAAATTGCTTCAAATTGTGTCATTCATGCAGCATTAATATGTTTCTTTTTATTGCTACATAATATACTATGGTTCATGTGTGCATTTCCCTGATACTGGATATTTGAATTGTCTCTGGCTGTTTGCTATTTTAAATGATACATTATTATTCTTGTATGTATCTTCTGGCCCACATGTTAAGAATTGCTTTAGGGTTACATTTAGGTTTAGGATTAGAATTGCTACATCGGAGCGCATGTGAAACATTACATGACAATGCTACATTGTTTTCTAAAATGCTTGTGTCAGTTATACTTTCAACAACACTTGGTATTTTCTGATCTCTTCGCCACGCTAGTAGGAGTAAAATTATGTCTAACTGGTTCTTTTAATTTGCATTGTCTTTATTTTTAAAATATGTTTGAGCAGCTTTTCACGTTTTTTGACCATTTACATTTCTTATTGTGTGCCATGCTTATTTATGCATTTTAGCCATTTGGGGGAGGATTTCCTTCCTGCCTGTCTTCCTTTCTTTTTAAGTGTAATTGACAACAATGTCCTATTAGTTTCAGGTGTACATCACAGTGATTCGATATTTTTATACATTATGAAATGATCCCCGTAAGTCTAGTTACCATCTATCACCATCTAAAGTTATTATAATATTATGGTCTATATTCTCTATGCTGTATATTACATCCCCAAGCGTATTTCTTTTATAACTGGAAGTTTGTGTCTCTTAATCCCCTTTACCTATTTCACCCAACCCTTAAACCCTCCCCACTGTGGTAACCAACAATTTATATCCTGTATTTATGAGTCTGTTTCTGTTTTGTTTTCTTTTTTTAGAGTCCATATATAAGTGAAATCATATGGTATTTATCTTTCTCTTTATTACTTATTCACTTAGCATAATGCCCTCTGAGTCCATCCAGGTCACCACAAACAGCAAGATATCATTCTTTTTTATGACTAATACTTCATTGTGTATATATATATCTATATATCTATGGATTCATCTATGGATGGACACTTAGGTTGCTTCCATATCTTGGTGCTGCAGTGGACATAGGGGTGCACTATCTCTTCAAATTGTTGTTTTCATTTACTTTAGATAAATACACAGAAGTGGAATAGCTAGATTGTCTGGTAGTTCTATTTTTAATTTTGTAAGGAATCTCCATGTTTTTTCATAGTGGCTGCACAATTTACATTCCTACCAACAGTGATCAATAGTTTTTCTCCACATCCTCACCAACATTTGTTATTTTTTGTTTTTGATAATAGCCAATATAAAAGATAACAGGTGATATCTTATTGCGGTTTTGATTTATACTTCCCTGATGATTAGTGATTAGTTGAGCATCTTTTCAAGTGCCTGCTGGCCACCTGGATGCCTTCCTTCAAAAAATGCTTATTCAAGTTCTCTGCCCATTTTAAAATCAGATTGTTTGTTTCTTTTTGATATTAGGTTGTATGAGTTCTTCATATATTTGGATATTAACCCTTATCAGATGAATGATTTGCAAATATCTTCTCCCATTCTGTAGGTTGCCTTTTGTTTTGTTGATTGTTTCCTTTGCTGTGCAAAGGTTTTTTATTTTGGTGTAGTCCTAATTGTTTATTTTTGCTTTTATTTCCCTTGCCTGAGGGACAGATCCATAAATATGTTGTTAAGGCCAATGTCCAAGAGTTGCTGCTTATGTTTTCATTTAGGAGTTTTATGGTTTCAGGTCTCACATTTAGGTCTTTAAGCCATTTTGAGTTTATTTTTGTGTATGGTATAAGAAAGTGGTCCAGTTTCATTCTTTTGCACGTTGCTGTCCAGTTTTCCCAGCACCATTTGTTGAAGAGACTGTTTTCTCCCCATTGTGTATTCTTCCTTTGTCATAGATTAATTCATCATATGTATGTGGGTTTATTTCTGGACTCTCTATTCTGTCCCACTGATCTATGTGTCTTATTTTTGTGCCCGTACTATACTGTTTTGATTTCTGCAGCTTTGTAGTATATCTTGAAATCTGGGATTGTGATGCCTCCAGGTTTGTTCTTGTTTCTCAGAATCGCTTTAGCTTTCAAGGTCTTTTGTAGTTTCATACAAATTTCCAGATTCTTTTTCTAGTTCTCTGAAAAATGCTATTGGTGTTTTGATAGGGATTGCATTGAATCTGTAGATTGCTTTGGGTAGTATGGACATTTTAACAATATCAGTTCTTCCAATCCATGAGCATGGTAGATCTTTCCATTTGTTTCTGTTGTCTTCTTCAGTTTCTTTCATCAGTGCCTTTTGTTATCAGAGTATAGGTTTTTCACCTCCTCGGTTAAATTTATTCTTAGACGTTTAATTATTTTTGGTGCAATTATAAATGGATTGTTTTAATTTCTTTTTCTGCTACTTTGTTATTTATGTGCAGAAATGCAATAGATTTCTATATATTCATTTTGTATACCGCAACTTTACCAAATTTATGCATTAGCCTACTAGTTTTTTGGTGGAGTCTTTAGGGTTTTCTATGTATAGTATCTATCATGTTATCTGGACATGGTGACAGTTTTAGTTCTTCCTTACCAATTTGGAGGACTTTTATTTCTTTTTCTTGCCTGATTGCTGCAGCTAGGACTTCTAGGATTTTGTTGGATAAAAGTGATGAGAGTGGACATCCTTGTCTTTTTCCTGACCTGAGAGGAAAATCTTTCAGTTTTTTACCATTGAATATGTTGTTAGCTGTGGGTTTTTATATGTAGGCTTTATTATGTTGAGGTATGTTTCCTCTAAATCCACTTTGCTGCGTGTTTTTATTATGAACGGATGTTGTATTTGTCATATAATTTTTCTGCATTTATTGATTATTTATGGTTTCTATCCTTCCTCTTGTTAATGTGATGTATCACATTGATAGATTTGCAAATATTGATACACTTTTGCATTCCTGGAATAAATCCTACTTGATCATGGTGAATAATCATGTGTATTCTTGAATTCACTTGATGTATTTAATGTATTGTTGATTTTGGTTTGCTAATATTTTGTCGAGGATTCTTACATCTGTGTTCATCAGGGATTTAATTGTATTTTTATTTCTAGAAGTTTATTTTTAAAGTAAGTCTATTTTGATAATCTGATGTCTTTCGATGTACAGGTATATCAGTTAAAAATTTTTCATTTCCTGGCCATGTCACAGTTGTTAAATGGTAGAGCCCAGAGTTAAATTCAGGTCTAACTACAGAAGCTATTTCTTTTAATTATACCAGTATTTTTTACCCTTCAATAAATGAATAGATCCATCATAATTTTTTACATGCAAGTACTGTATTAATAATTGATTAAATACATGAATATATGCATTAATATGCCTAAAACCCTTAAAACAGTGCCTAGCAAATAATACATGTTCAATAAATGCTAGGTATTATTTTTATAGTTTTCTTTATGAAATTAGCTTTTCAAATTTACTTTAGTGTTATGTCAATTAGTACTATCTGTGATGTTATAATTTTGATATCTAATACATTTATTTTAATGCAGTTTAAGGAATCTATCTGTTAAAATGTTTATCCATATATGCTTCAGATATCTTTTGTACCATCAATGCTATGTGAACCACACTGAATAAAACACAATTTAACAGCTTCTCAATAAACACGTTTTGAATTTGAATAAATATTTCTTTAATTCTGTTGTTAAACTAAAGAATAGTTAATAGCTGAATACTCATCTGAGGTCCATTTACCTCCTGTCTGTGTGACTTTGGGCAGTTTAACCTCTCCATACCTCAGTTTTTCTTCTTTAAATTGAAGGCAATTTTGGCTATAATTAAGTTTAAAGGAAGTATTGTATGTATAACTTTTTGACATAATGCTTGATACATAGTAAGGACTCAAGACTATTAAATAGCATTATTACCTTATTTTAAAGACCTCTGAGGAGAAATTATAAAACTTCAGGAATTGAGCATTTAAACAATCCTCCTGGAGGGTAATAATCTACATAAGGGGTATTATTTCAAGGATCTCTCTCTTTTTATGCATAATTTTAAAAAATTATGGTAAAATTCACATATGATAAGATTAACCATTTTAAAATGAACAATTTAGTGCCATTTAGTACATTCATGATACTGTGCACTTTCATCACTCCAAAAGGAAACCCTGTACCCATTAAGCAGTTGTTCCCAATTTTTCCCTTCTCCTGCCCCTGGTAACTACCAATTTGTGTTCTGTCTGTATGGATTTTCCTATTCTAAATATTTCCTATAAATGGAATCATACAATATGTGGACTTTTGTATTTGGCTTCTTTCATTTAGTATCTGTTTTCAAGTTTTACAAATTGTAGTATGTATCAGTACTTCATTCCTTATTATGGTTGAATAATATTCCACTCTAAGTATATTCCATAATTTGTTTATCCATTCTTATGTTGATGGACATTTGTACTATTTCTACCTTTTGGCTATTGTGAATAGTACTGCTTTGAACCTGTGTGTATGTTTACTTGTTTGAGTACCTATTTTCAATTCTTTTGCATATTATTGCTAGGTCCATGGTAAATCTCTGTTTGACTTTTTGAGGAAATGCCAAACAATTTTCCACAGTGGTTGAACCATTTTACACTCCCATCAGCAATGTACAAGGGTTCTTTCTCCATACCTTCACCAACACTTGTTATTTTCATTAAGAATAAAGTACAGTTATCCTAGTGAGTACATATTCAAGTGGTACATGATTGTGATTTTGATTTGCATTTACCTAATGACTAATGATATTGAGCATCTTCTCATGTATGTGAATATTGGCAATTTATATATTTCCTTGGAGAGATCATTCATATTCTATTCAGATTCTATTCAGATCTTTGCCCATTTTTCAATTGACTTTTTGTTGTTGAGTTGTAAGAATTCTTCATCTATTGAAGATACTAGGCTTTTTGTCAGATATATGATTTGCAAATATTTTTTCCCATTCTGTAGGTTGTTTATTCACTTTCTTGCTAATGTCCTTTGATGCACAAAAGTTTTTAATTTTGATGACCCCTGTGATGTAGGAGTCCAACTTCATTTTTGTGTGTGTATATATCCAGTTGTCTCAGCATCATTTGTTGAAGAGATTATTCTTTTCATATTGAATCGTGTTCGCATGCTTGTAGAAAATCAGTTGGCCATAAATGTATAAGTTTAATTCTGGACTCCCAATATTATTCTATTGATCTATATGTCTGTTAGTATGCCAGTATCACACTATTTTGATTACTGTAGCTTTGTAGTAACTTTTGAAATCAATTTGTGTGAGTTCTTCAACTCTATTCTTCTTTTTACTTATTTTATTTTAATATGGAACACTTCATGAGTTTGCGAGTCATCCTTGCACAGGGGCCATGTTAATCTTCTCTGTATCATTCCAATTTTAGTATATGTGCTGCCGAAGCAAGCACTATATTTCTTTTTAAATGCTGTTTTGGCTATTTGTGGCCTCTTAAAACTCCATGTAAATTTGATTATTGGCTTTTTTATTTCTTCATAAGTGGCCATTGGAATTTTGATACAGAGTGCATTGAATATGTAGATTGCTTTGGGTCATCATCTTAAAAATATTAACTATTCCAGCCCAGAACAAGGGGTAGCTTTCCATTTATTTAGATTTTTTCCACTTCTTTTAGCAGTTTTTAGTGTACTGCAGGCTTGATTAAACTTATTTCTAGGTATTTTAAAGTTTTGGATGTGATTGTAAATGGAATTTTTTTCTTAATTTTCTTTTTGGGTTATTCATTGCTGGTGTGTAGAAATAAAACTGATTCTTGTATCCTTCAACTTTGTGAAATCAATTGCTAATTGATAAGTTGTAATAGTCTTTCTGTGGATTCTTTAGAGTTTCTATATATAGGATCATGGCATCTGTAAATACAGATAGTTTTACTTTTCAATTTGTATGCTTTTATTTCTTTATCTTACCTATTTCTCTGTCTAGAACTTCCAGTATAATGCTGAAGAAGTGGTGAAAGCAGGCATCCTTACTTTCCCTGATTTTTGGGTGAAAACTTTAGTCTTTCACTATTAAATATGATGATCGTTGTGGGTTTTCCGTATGTGTCCTTTATCAGCTTAAGGAAGTTTCCTTGTTTTCCTAGTGTATTAAGTGTTTTTTTTATAATCATTAAAAAGTGTTGGATTTTGTCATATGCCTTTTCTGCATCAACTGAGATGATCATGTGTTTTTTTCCCCTTCATATAGCATTGCTTTTCACATACTGAATCACTCATGCATTCCCGAGATACATCGCACTTGGTCATGATATATAATTCTTTTAATATGCTGCTGGACTTTGATAGTATTTTTTTTCTGAGGATTTTTTAATGTATATTCATAGGGAACATTTCTTGAAGTGTCTTCGGTAATAGGGTAAAATTGGCCTCATAGAATAAATTAGGGAATGTTCCCTTCTGCTTTTTATTGGAAGAGTTTGAGGAGTATTGGTTTTAATTCTTTTTAAATGTTTGGTAGAATTCACAAGTGAAGCCATTTGGTCCTGGACTTTTCCGTGTCAGGAGGTTTTTCTTTCTTTTCTTTCTTCTTTTTTTTTTTTTTAATCACTGATTTAATCTCTTTACTTGTTAAAGGTCTATTCAGATTTTCTATTCCTCTTGAGTCAGTTTTGGTAATTGTATGTTTCTAGGACTTTGTTCATTCATCTAGATTATCTAGTTTATTGGTGGACAATTATTTATAGTATTCTTTTTATTTTTTTAAATTTCTGTAGAATTGGTTGTAATGTCTCTATTTTCATTTCTGATTCTAGCTATTTGCATCTTCTCCTTTTTCTTTCTTTCTCAGTCTAGCTAAAGTTTGTCAATTTGGTTGATTTTTTCCCCCTAGGAACAAATATTTTGTTTTATTGATTCTCTTGTTCTATTTGTGATTTCATTTATCTCTCCTTTAATCTTCATTATTTCTTTCCCTCTGTTAGTTTTGGGTTTAATTTGCTCTTTTTTTTTCTATTTTCTTAAAGTGTGTTATGGACTGAATTGTGTCCCCCCCAATTCATATGTTGAAGCCCTAACCCCTCAATGTGGCTGTATTTGAAGCTAAGGCATTTAATGGGAGGTAATTAAGGTTAAATGAGATCATAAATTTTGTTCTGTTTCTCTGGAGCACCCTGACTAATATATCGTGGATATATTCTTACAGAAAAGTATCTTTCAAGTGCTTCCTACCAAAAAACATTCCTCATAACAAATGAGAACAAGGACAATAATTTCTTTTTTGTGTAGTTCTACCACCTTCTCAATATGTTTTAAAAGGCTTAAGAGAAAGTACATTGAATGACACTGCATGACTACTTTGGACAGGGATAATGTTTGAATAGAGGATGTTAAATTTATTAAAAGGGGTGTGTGAGAAAATTGCCATTTTCAGGACTAGCAAGTTCAAAATCTGTAGGGCAAGCTGGTGGGCTGAAGATTCAGGTATGAGCTGATGGTGTAGTTGTGAGTCTAAAGGCTGAAAGCTCTGGCAGAATTTCTATGTTGTAGTCTGGAGGCAGAATTCTTTCTTTGGCAAACTTTGGCTTTTGCTCTTAAGATCTTCAACCAATTGAATGAGGCCTACCCATGTAATGGAGGGTAATCTGCTCACCTTAAAGTCAGCTGATTTTAAATGTCAACCACATCAAAAAATACCTTCACAGCAACAGTAAACTAGTGTTTGACTAAATAACAGTCACCATAGTTTTGCCAAGTTGACACACATAGAATCATCTGTGTAGAAATTTGATCATTTTAGTGGCACTTGGGTGGCTCAGTCAGTTAAGTGTCTGACTCTTGATCTCATCTCAGGTCTTGATCTCAGGGTCATGAGTTCAAGGCCAACATTGGGCTCCACACTGGACATGGAGCCTACTTTAAAAAAAAAAAGAAATTTGGTCTTTTTAGAATAATATTTGAAGATATTAGAAGAGATGGTCTAAACAAAAGTGAGACTTTCTGAGAACTCATCTGAATGTTGGTTTTATTTGACTTGTACTTCTATTAGAAGACAAGTTAAGGGGTGCCTGGGTGGCTCAGTTGATCAATTGTCTGACTTCGGCTCGGGTCATAGTCTCAGGGTCCTGGGGTCAAGCCCCACATTTGGCTCTGCACTCCTCGCTCAGTGGGGAGTCTGCTTGTCCCTCTCCCTCTCCTTATGCTTGTGCTCTCTCTGTCTCTCTCTATATATAAATAAAAAATCTTAAAAAAAAGAAGACAAGTTAAATCAGAAATATTTCAAAATAGCCACTTCATTTAGGCAAGTAAATGCATAACCCCTATCTGGTGAGGAGTTAATCAAAATATATTTGAAACTACTGAAAGCCATTATGACAAAGGCCACTGCAACTATCAAATAAATGGTTGTTTCTGCTGTCTAGGATGCACCCTTCATCACTTGCTCACTCTCTTTGGGGGATCATTGACAGTGACTCAGACTGTGAGTCAGGAAGCAAGATGTCCCCTGATGTCACATTAAAAAGACTTGTGAGACTTACAAACTGCAGGGGCTGGATGAATGGACAACCCCCTATAGCACTGAAACAGCATTTTTAAATGGGTATATTTTTCTTACAGATATCCTTGGGAGACAGTTATTCTGCTTCCTGGGATGGGCTTTGTTTTGACATGAGTCCTGTACTAAGGTAACAGTCCCCTTTGATCATTTGTCAGCATCTCTGGAGCCTCAGCTACATCCAACCTTATGGATTTGTTAGGGGCATCAAATGAATAACACATGCGAAAGCATTTTGAAAGGGATCAAACATTAGAAAGTTGATGACACAGTATAGACAAGGTCTGAGGACCAAAGAGATTATAAGATGTGTCAGAATTCATCAGGGGCCACTTGTTGGTTTCAAAGCTTTTACAATATTTAAATGAATTTTGGCATTTTGGCGGGAGGGATGGTTTTATTGAATTTTAGAGCTTACGGTGTGGGAAGGAAGCAGAGCATTAAGGAATTCACTGAATTCAATCTTTTAATAGCAGAGGCAGTAATATGGCTTATATGACTATCAGTTTAACAAGGGTAAGTCATTCTTAGAAAGACAGTGTTCTAAGAGCAACTCTTTGGTTTATTGTATAAAGTAATAATCATAAAAATTTTTTTGAGAAGGTGTTCTTTTTTGATTCCTCTTTTTCCCCCCTGCATTCCTGTACATTCAGATATTCCCCATCCTACACCTTCATCTTTTCTGCCCCTATGCCCTTTCTGTTACATCAATTAGGACCAAGGTTTCAGTCACTTGCAGCCCAGAATTTTAAATCTTTGCTTCTTGCTCTCTTCTGATCTTAAACTACTATTTCCAGATGCTTGGAAGTGTCAAAAGAACCTCAAACTAAATATGACCTAAATTAAACTCTACCACTGCATCAGCTTCTGCTCCTGAATCTCTATTTTGGCATCACCATTGTATTAGTTAAGTTAACCCTAGCTTCTGGGTAAATCCCCAGATCTTAGTGGCTTAACACAATATGTTTATTTCTTACTGATGTAAAGCCCCAATCAATGGATAAAGGGATGTGAGCTCTTCTTTCAGGAATCCAGGCTAACAGAAGCTCTTCTTTTTATCATCCTCACACTGACATATAGCTGATAGGAGAAGAGAATGGAAAAAAGACCAGGAGAGATTTTTATTAAGACTGAAAGTGATGCTCATCATCTCCACTCACTCCTTTGACCAAAATTCAGTCACACCTAGCTGTAAGGGAGGCTGAGATATGTAATCTGGTTGTGTGTTCAAAAGTAAGAAGAAATACGCTTAATGGGAATTTAAGAGTATTTTCCATAACTCCTCTTCCAATTCAAATGAAAAAACCTTCTCATCTTTGAGTTTCCCTCTCTTTGTAGCCATCAAATTCAATAGTAAATTCTATCCCACATATCCTGCCACTATCCTATTGTGGACCTTGATCATTTCTTCCTCAGACTTTGGGATAGTTCTCAAAACAACACTCTTGATTGTGATCACTATAATTCATCCTTCATGTTGCCAATGTTGTCTTTCTATAATACCAAACTAATGATGTCACCCTAATGCTTAAACATGCTTCAGGAAGCTCA
The DNA here is from genome assembly GCF_054177405.1 of Leptonychotes weddellii. NCBI lineage: Eukaryota > Metazoa > Chordata > Mammalia > Carnivora > Phocidae > Leptonychotes > Leptonychotes weddellii. Next base: position 49,501,912 of record NC_138381.1, on the reverse strand, counting down.
GGAGAAAATAAAAACTCCCGATAAGGAGATACCTGATAAGGTATCATTTCTGGTTCCATGTCTCATCCTCTGAGTGGTAAGCATTTACTTTGTCTTTCTCTGTGGTCCCTACTCCCTAGAAGAAGAACTAGTGGTACTACATACTTACAGAATAACAGCACATTCTCACCAGATTTTAAGGTTCACAAGGGCTTGTTATCTGCTATACTTCTAGAGCCAACAAATCTTGGCACTTAATAAGCACTCAGTAACCCTTGAATGAATTGATTTTAGTTTTTTGTGTACATATGTTTGCCATATTAGATTTATAGAACTTAAAAATGAAAAATGAAGATTATTCCTGTTAATTTCTGAGCCTTTTATGGCTGGCACATGGTACATACTAAATAAATTGTTACTGAATTGAGTAAAACAGGTTGTAGGACACATGAGATAAAGTTAATGAGGACAGTTGGCTTAAGATGATAGTACGATGGCTGTGAAGAAAGAAAGCATTAGACACATACATGCAATAATGCTATTATTTATTTATGAAAAAATATTTATGATTGCCAGTTATGTGTCAGAATTGTCCTAGGTGCTAGGGATACAACAATGAATAAAAGCAGATACAACTGTTGCTATTCTGGAGCTCATGCTCTATGACTGAAGAAAACCGGGGCAAGCATACTGAAAGAAAATTAGCATTGAGAAAGCACACGACAAGGGACCCAACTTACCCTGTGGAGTCAGAGAAGTGATCCTTGAAGAAAAGGAATTTAAGGTGAGATCTGAAGTACATGAAGGTATTAACCAGGTGGAAGGGAGGGAAGGGGGGACTTTCACAAAGGTAATAGGCCAACTCTCTGTTAGACTAAGTATGGTATGTTTGAAGATCCAAAAAATCCCAGCATGTCTAGAACACAGAGAGTGAGGGGGAGAGCAGTACAAGGTAGGGCTGGAGAAAAAGGCAGGGACTAGACAGTGGGCCATGTTGCAAATTTTGGCTTTCATCCTAAGAGCAATAGAAAGCCATTGAAGTTTTAATTAATGGGGGACATAATTCCTTATTTGTTTTGAAAAGATGACTCTGATTATAGCTGGGATCAGAGCAGTTGTGGGGAGACCAGTTAAAAGGCTATTGCAATTGTCTTAGAAAGGGATGAAGGTAGCTTGGATTGGGAGAGTAGCAAGAAAGAGGAGAGAAATGGACAGCTTTGGGAGTTCTATCAAGGGTCACATAGACAAGATGTAGTGATGTATTGCATGCAGTGGAGGAACACCCTTGCAGTTTCATTTACTAAGTTAGGGAATATTGGAAGAGGATAACAGTTTCATCTGGGACATGTGGAGCCTGCCATTACCAATAACTATAATAATCCTTACTCCCAGTTTCAACCACCCTCTTACACCAGTTCTTATGTTTCCCCTTCACTCTTTCAAATTCCCCTACTCCAGTGTTGCTTTTCTTGCCAGAACCTATAATCCATTGATCGCTCACCATTTCACTGCTTCTCACTCTTTTTGTGATCTCATTGACCACTTTATTCAATTTATATTCCTTCCATAACATCATTATAATCACTCTTTCACTTACATACATGCTGAATTCCCTTGACTTTCTCTTGTTGCATTCTATCTTCTTGGAAAAACCACAACCCTACTTACATTCAATTCTCCATCTGCTCCTCACCTACCCTCGTGCTAGAGAAAAACTAAAAAATCATGCTGAATGGGCTCAATGTATGTGATGTGGCCATCATGCTGCCTGGAAATCATACTGGCTTTTATTAAGTACTCAATCTCCAGCTCTCCTTGACTGTTTCACACTGGCCACCCCTCAATTCTTTCCTCCACAGTCCTCACTCTAAGCTGAGGAGCTTGCGCCCAATGCACTGAGAAACAAAAGCAATCAGAAGAGAACTTCCACAAACTCCCACCACTATATATACCCACCTGCAGGTGTCTGTATCCATTTATATTCTGTATCCATTTATTTTCTCTTATAGATGAATTATACTTAACCCTGGCATAGGCTAATTTCCTCACTTGTCCCATTTTCTCTTAGGATGGGACCACTCAAGGGCAAGGGCAATACTCTGCAAACTCTCTTTCCTCTTCCCTGCATCATCATTCTCTCCTCCACCAAAATCGTCTCTTGACCTCACTTTTCCCTCTAGCTAATGTCCTTTTCCTTTCCTTCTCTTAACAGTGAAATTCCTCAAGAGAGTTGTTTGTATTCACTTTCTCTATTTTATCTCCTCCAGCTCTCTCTTGAACCACTCAATCAGACTTTTGTACTTGCTACTTTACTTATCCTGAATGTATCAAGGTCACTGTGACCTCCATGTCATTTTTCAATCCTCATCTTATTTGATATATTGGAAGCATTTAGTATAGGTGATCACTCTGTCCACCTTAAAACTCTTTCTCTTGGTTTTCAAGTATCATACTCTCTTGGTTTTACACCCATCTCCCTGGATGCTCCTCTCAGTCTCCTATGCTGGTTCCTCCTCACCTCCCTGAGTTCTAAATATTGAGAGACTATATCTCATTTCTTGGACCTCTTTTCTCTTTTCTTCTTTAGTGATCTCACCCAGGCTCATGGATTTAAATAGCATATACAAAACTGAAGACCCCCCAGTTTTTATCTCCAGCCTAGATATCTCCTTGAACTCTAGACTTGTATATCCATCAGCCTACTGGACAGCTCCTCTTGGATGTCTAATATGTGTCTCAAATTTAACATGTCCTGAAATGAGTTTCTGTTCCTCATTTCTGAACCTGCTCCTTCTGAAATCATCTCCAACTAAGTAAATGGAAGCTTCATTTTTCCATTTGCCCCAGCCAAAAACCTGGCAATTATCCTTGACTTCTCTCTTTCTTCTCAAACCCTATATCCAATCCATCAGCAAATTCTGTTGGCTCCATCTTCAAAATATATACAGAATCTGACCGCTTTTAACCACTTTATCTCCTAATGCTCTTGTCCAAAGCAGCTGGATTATTGCAGTAGCCTCCTAACTAGACTCCCCACTTCTGCCTTTATTCCTCATCTAGTCTGCTCTCATCCCTGCCTGCAGCCAGAGTGGTACTTTTAAAATATAAGTCAGATCATATTATTTTCTCTGCTCAAACCCCTCCAATAGCTTCTCATTTAGTGTAAGAGTTAAATTCTTTACCATTGCCTACAAGGCCCTATATAATATAAACTTGTTAACATTCTGATTTTATCTCCCTGCTTTCTCCTTTATTCACCCAGCCTCATATATGTGGCCTGATTGCTATTTCTTGAAGACATTATGCCTATTGCCACTTACAGGATGTTGCACATTTTGTTCTCTTTACGCATGTGTCCACTTTCATTACTTTCCCAAACTTTTCAGAAAAGTCTTTTTTTCAAATGTCACCTTCTTAGTGAAGCTTTACCTGATCACACTATTTAAAATTTCCAACTTCCTCCCAACACTCCCTATATCCTTCTCCAACTTAATTTTTCTCCATAGCCTTCATCATGGTAAAAAATAGGTATTTTTTTAAAAAGAATTTTTATTTGTTTATTTGACAGACAGAGACAGAGCACAAGAAGGCAGAGTAGCAGGTAGAGGGAGAGGGAGAAGCAGGCTCCCCGCTGAGCAAGGAGCCCGATGTGGGGCTCGATCCCAGGACCCTGGGATCATGACCTGGGCCGAAGGCAGTTGCTAACCAACTGAACCACCCAGGCGCCCCCCCTTTTAAATAGGTATTTTTATATATTTGTGCTTTTATTCATCTCCCCTCAACTAGAATGTAAACTCTATGACAACAGGAGCTTTGTCTGTTTTGTTCTTTAATATATCATCAGTTCCTAGAATAGTGCTTGACCTACAATAGATACTAAGTATTTGTTAAAAGAATGAATTGATGAATTCAAGTGCACATAGTGAGTAGGCAATTTGTGAGTCTGTAGCTTGGGAAGAGGTCTTCAATGGGGAAATAAACTCGGGCCTCATTGGCATATATGTGGAGTGACTACATATCCAAGTTGGCTCCGAACAGTCTAGGCAACACTGCTAATAATACCCTTCCTCTACTTTTAAAAATGGACTATTTTGAATGATAAATTATATAGTTCTCCTAAAAATAGGCTATTTATAGAAATATAGAAAGCCTACAAAGTGAAAACAGAAGAGGACCTAGGAAGAGCCCTTAGGTTCTCTAACTTTGAAAGACTCATAGTGGAAGAAGAGCCTGAAAATAAGATTGGGAAGGAGAAGTCTGATAAAAAGGAGAAAAACCAGAAGAATGCACAAAAGCTAAGAGAAAAAAGCAGTTTAAAAGGGAGGAGGGCTGTCAATAGAGTCAAATCTATTGAGAAATCAAATAATATAAGGACTGTAAAAATATCTGTTAGGTCTTGGGAGTCAATGACAATCTCAGTAATAGACCTTTCGGTAGAGTTACTAGGGAAGAACCAGACCAATGAAATGGTGGGAAGAAAAATGAGGAAACAAAGAGAGCAAGTTATAGAAAACTCACGTATTTTGGTTGTGAATATGAGAATGAATGGGCAAATTCTGGATTGCCCAGTTAGCAGATATGCCTCAGGCAAAACTCCTAGCAAAGCAGGAACACCAAAATAAGACAAATTTGGAGAGAATTTAGTACATGACCTTTTGAAAACAAGGAATAAAAGGAGTTTTAATAAAAAACTCATAATTGTATTGGCTTAGTGAGTTATTTTAATGTTTGCATTACATATGGAAAAGAGTACGTCAATACTTAGGTCCTCAGAACAGCGTAATCCGAATATGGTTATAGGTGCCAGTGGGTGCGACATCAAGAAATACTGTTTTCTATTTTTGTTTGGAAGAGATTTGAGCTGGTTGAAATGTGATAGAAAAGATCCAGATGAGAGGGACCAGCAGAATACACTGCTGGAGAGGGAAGAGAAAATCAGTGGTGGAGTTTTGTCTGAGAAGGTGGGAGAGGATTGAATCTGCAGACAGACGGAAGGAGTGGCTTTGGTAGGTTGAGGAATACCTCTCTACTGTTAACTGCAAGGATGAAGGAAAGGCTGGGCACATATATAGCTCTGTTTGTAGAGGTGGATAGGAAAGGAGAGAACATTGCTATCTGAGGTCTTCAGTTTCTCTGAGAAGGAGGCAAGACCATCTGGGAATGAGGGAGGTGTCTGGGGCTTAAAGCAGTTCAAAGAGTGAGAAAGTCACAGACTAAGGAAACAATGTTAAAGACTCTTTTGAGGTTGGTGATCATGAATCATCAGTGAACATTTCTTCAGTTACCTAGGTAATTACGGGAAATAATAGACTTTTTCTTTGATCAAACAAAGATCACTAAAGGAAGAACAGTTAAGAGATAGCATTATTGTAAGTGACCAAATAGCCACTTCTTTTTTTGCTATATAATGAGTCAACATATGCATGTAGGTAAGTAGGGACAGTTTGGAGAAAAACTCTCAGGAAGATACTTAGTCTGTTTCATTTTATTTCTCCTTCAGGAATGAATAAGATGGAGGAGTCTAAGGTTCTCACTGGACTGGGTGGGAGTCAAGACAGCCGACTCACAGTTGTGGCTTTGCTGCTGGCTAGGTTCTCTCTCTGGGTGTCAGTTTTCTCATCAAAATGCTGCGAACAGATGATCTTATTTTCTTTCTACTTCTAAAATCTCTGAGTAGATTTGGCTTCCAACTGACAGGCAGGGAAGTAAATCATGGACTTCTTTTGGAGTTGGAAGTGTTCTTACAGATCACCTGAGTCTGAATTTGTGTTCCATGATAATGGCTTTCAAGGGGGCGTCTGATGAACTTAAACCTTCTTGATGGCCAGAGTTTTGAATCAATTAGGAGATAAGGCAAAGGAAGCAGGCAGACATAAATTAAAACATTGTCTTTATTACTGGTAAATCTGATATTAGAAAATGTGGCTTAGAGCTATATAGATGTGGGCTTTAAAATACTGAATTCTAGAATGAGGCAGACTTACCCACCAGAGTCATAGGCACAGAAAATTGCAGACCTTTTCATAGTGTCCCTGAGGATATTATCACAGAGAAACAGCGGAATACAGGCTTTCTGCAGGCAGTCAGCTCCCTAAAGGTAAGGAAAAAGGAAGGAGTAGAGCCATTGAGTATCAGGTTCTCTCCTGAATTTACCAATCACGTAAGTTACTCCTTCTCAGGGGAGAAATTCAGATGGGCCAAGAGAGACAGAGGCAGAGAAGGGCCAGGAGTATGAAACTTCATTGGCTTCTCAGTCTCCTCTGCTGATTTCTCCTCATCTTCCTGAATTCTAAATATTGGAGTGTTTCAGTGTTCACTCTTGAAAACTTTTACCTACCTATTCCCTTCCCACTTGGTCTCCCCTAGTCTCATAGCTCTGTATACTGATGATTCCCAAATTCATATCTCCGGACTGAAATACTTCTTTGAACTCCAGAACCTCATTGTCTTTAGGCCTTTGCTCAAATGTGCTTTTCTCCATGCAGCTTTTCCTGACTATCCTATATAAAACACCTAGAATTCTCTGCCCAGAACTGTTCATCCCTTTATACTACTTTATTTTTCTCCACAGCACTCACCACCCTCAGCTATCACATATGCTTAGTATTTTGTTTGCCTATTCTCCACAGGCAGTGACTATATAGTGTAAGTTTTATGAGAGCAGGGTCTAGAATGTGCCTGGCATATAGTTGTCAGTAAATATTTGTTGGTTGGATAAATGAGTGAATGAATGTTATGTTGCTTCTCCTACTGGGAAGGAAACTTCAAGAGTGGGGAGGAAACATCCCTTCTTCCAAAACAGTAGGATCCTGGATGCAGCCCAGTGACTGAAGTCCAATTTGATTGGACACTAGGGTGAGGAGAGAATAGGCCTAGGTGGGAATACATCTGAAAGCCAAATGTCCAGGAATGAGATCATATTTGAAGATCAGGTCATCCAAAGGGGCTGCCACTGGGACTAAGTCCAGATACAAGGCAACAAACCATCTAGAATTCTCTGTAGTCATCCTGTTCAAAGAACACCTGTTAAGACATTCTGGGAAGTTTCCCTTTCTCCTCCTTTTGTACTTGAAGGCAAAAAGAATAGTGGAGCTACCTATGTTCAGGTCCTCACCTAACTTTACAAATGGAATAAGTCATTCCTTCCCACAGTGATGCCTTTGCCTTTGGATACAGTGGATTATGTCACACTTTTTTGTGCTTATGCTGGTATCATTATTTCTTTAAAATGGTTTTCTTTCACTATAGGGTGAATTTCTTGAGGGCAGAGATTGTCTTATTCATATTAGTATTTCCAGGGCTTAGTATAGACATGCTCAGCTAATGTCATTGAATTGAATGAATTTTGGCAGGTTGTATAAAAGAGGGAGGAAATGAAGCTAGAGGGCAGGGGTAGCTCAATTCTGGACTCTATATGGAAATTCCCAAGAGCACATTAAACTTTCACTTTTAGTGATAACCACCTGGTTTAAAATTTAGTTTAATTGAAGTGTGAAGTTTTTAGGTGGATGATGGGCCTGGAAAAGAGATAAAATTAAAGTCTTATTTAGAAGAAAAGTAGTATCTCATATTTCTTTTGAAAGGATTATTATTATTTTTTAAAGATTTTATTTACTTATTTGAGAGACAGAGAGATAGCGAGAGAGAGCATGAGCAGGGAGGAGAGGGAGAAGCAGGGAGCCAGACATGGGGCTCAATCTCAGGACCCTGCGAGCATGACCTGAGCCGAAGGCAGACACTTAACTGACTGAGCCACCCAGGCACCCCTGAAAGGATTATTATTATTAATATTATTCCTTATTCTTTAACCTCAATAGTAGTTTTGGTAAACAGAGAATCTCCTTGGTTGAGAGTCAGGATATTTTTTAGCTATAGTAAGTCACTGTGATGGGAACTTGTTTTCTCAAGAGTTCTGGGGAAAAGAAAAGAACAAGTTCAGGAGAGGTATAATTGCGTAAGTTGAGGATAAAGGCTTTCAAAATCAGGTGGTACAGGAATAATGGGGTAGAGAAGCTGTTTCTTTCACACCATTCAGGGTTGACACTGTCTGGTTGGCAGTGGGCAGCTTGAACCTGAATTAAAGGACTATTCTGTACATCCTTCTGAATCCCACCTGTGTGATCAAGAGCAGCTCACAGAAAAGCTTCATCCTCAGTAATGGACTATGCCAGCCCAACTTCTGAAGCTAAAGGCAAGTTACAGATGAAATCCTACAATACCTCCACTTTAAGCACAGACCCCAATCTACTTGTGTACTTATGGCTTAGTTTGTCCCATTTCAGAACAGCGCAGTAAGCATCAAAAGGTGTCGAATGATTATAACAAAGTACTAGATGGCTTGTGTCAGGAAAATGTGCAAAGTAGGGATTTCTTATACAAATCTGAAGAACAAAGAGATCCCAGAGGTAAAAATGTCAGAAAATTTAGGAACTGCCCTCTCTTGGGCCGTCCTCCATCACTGCATTTCAGCTGACCAATCTGAGACTTTCAGCTATTCTGAGGTAAGGAAGCAAGCATTAGAAAGTTGAACTGTTACAAAGGCTGGATCCCAATAGTCCCAGAGACTGCTCCTGAGGTCTGACCTTGCTCTTCAAAGGGCAAGCCTCCTCTGACTAGCTGCCAACTCATTCCACAGTGTATGCTGCCACCTGCATCAAGACCTCAGAGCCCTTCTGGGAGAGAAAACTATTCCTAGGACTCAGGGCTGGGGGGGGGGGGGCGGGGCGCGGGG
>NC_138381.1:49441936-49493102 GCF_054177405.1 Leptonychotes weddellii | reverse complement strand
CCACTGTGTCCCTGGATATAGACTTCTGTTTCAAAAGCCTGGGTGCTCAAAGTGCTTAATTTAACTAGCTTTATCTAAATTAGGTAAGAACTGAGATGCTGGTGATTGTTGAAAGAGCTAAGATTTTACCTGAACCTTAGGCTTAGTCTGAGCCCATTCTGAGCGGAGAACAGGCTCTCTTCTGCATTTGCTGCTATAGATGGTGCAGATAGGAAATACATTGTAGATAAACTGAGGGAGTTCTTTTCCCAGTCTAATCCAGCCCTGTCCAAAACTAAGATGGAGAAGTGGTTGGTGTACTGAGAAAAAAATAACAAATCAATCCAAAAACTTGTGGAATAAAACTATTCCTTTAAGGATAAGGGTGAAATAAAGATATTTTTAGATAAATACAATTTAAAAATTTATTATAAAAAATCTCACAGTAAGTGGATTTTTAAAGTGAGGTAGCTATTTATATATATGTTGATAAGGAAATACATATTCCAAAAAACAATAATATCTAATTTTAGGGGAGAATGGCTAGAACTTAAATATTAGATGCTCATAATGCACACATTGAAAGAAGTGGGATCAGAGTTATAGCATTTAAGGACATATTACTGTTGGTAAGACAATGACGATGCTAATTTTGATGAACTTTAACTATGGCTAAGAACCATTTTTTAAAGGTACAATCATGCAGTGATTCTGTTAAAATATTTAAATCCTTAATTTTTAGAGATACCTATTGAAAAGGTTTCACATGAAATGATATATCTGAAATAGGCCTCAATATCTGGAGATGGGAGGATTGGGGACGTGGGTACAAGTATAGTAAAACAAGATTTGTTGTACATTAATATATATTGACACTGGGTGAGGGGGCAGGGGTACATGGTGGGGATGGAGTTCATTAAGAACAAGCAGTTCTTTTCTACTTCTGTATATGTTTGAAATTTTCCATAATAAAATTGTTTTAAATATACATCTATCTATCTCTATATATATGTATATATAAATGCAATTTCTAACAGGATACATACACACATGCATGCACACATATAACTAAAGATGTGTATGGCAGACACAATGCTTGTATTCAACAAGCCCTATTTCATTTACATTAACTCTTTTAAAAAATCAGACTAGTTTAGTGGATTCATTCAAACATTCATTTATTCAGTAAACATTTAAAAATATTTATAGTTTCTACCATGTGAGAAGAAAATGCTGGGCATTGAATTAAAAGGTAAATGAGACACAGGAAAGTTCTATGGAAGAACTTATAGTTAATGAGGGAGATACACAAATAATTATGATCAAGCACAGTACTAAAAATGACAGAGATAAACAGAGAGATTCCTGGGAGATAGGGGAGGGCACTGCTCCTGTGTGGATTATGGAAAGCTTCCAGAAGGAGGCCTGGGTCTTGTCAGAAGAATAAGCAGGAATTAGCTAAGTGAAGAGAAAACACGAGTGGGTCATTCCAGGTAGGAGGAAAAGTGTGGATAAGGATATCAGACTAGAAACATCAGGGAACAACTTTTGTGTGCAGAGAACTAGATAGAGTCAGTGTTACAGGAACATGAAGTGCAAGGCAAGGAGTGGTGAGATATAATGTAAGACAGCAGGCAGGGACCAAGTCAAATTCATAGGCTATTAAAAGTTTGGATCTTTTATAGACAATGTGGCATTATCCAATGTTTTATGGTTTTCTTTGGAGAAGAATGATATAGTTACATGGTTAGGGCTGCATACTTTACAGATAACTCTGATAACTATGAGGTAAATCGGGGTGACTCTGGCCCACCACCTGCTTTTATAAATAAAGCTTTATTGAAACACAGCCACATCCGTTCATTTACTCACTGTCTATGACTCCTTTCCCATTCTGAAGGCAGAGTTGAGTGGTTGTGAAAGAGATGACATAAAGCAGATGAATATAAATAAGCAGATGAATATGGAAACATGAGACCAGGAGGGCAGTTACAATGCTATTGCAATAGTCCAGGTGAGAGATAATGAGGGTTTGATGAGGGCAAGGGTGATGGCAATGGAGAGTAGTTGGCAAATTTAAGAGATATTTAGAAAATTAAGTCAGCCAAGTTAAGGGTCACTTGTAGACTTCAAGCATAGACTAAGATACCGCCACTAGTGGAGAAAGAGAATATAGGAGAATGTTAAAATGGGAGGAAAGCTGATGAATTCAGTTTTGAATAAAGTGAGTCTAAAATCCCCTACCTCAGCCCACCTGTCACCTCATTCATGAACTTCAGGGTCAGGAAGTTCTGAAGTTTGGGATTGGGATAGGATGGCTGTTGCAGTATGGTAATGAAAAAAAGAGATTATTCAATTTTTTTTTAAGCTATGCCAAAATATCCCTGAGTCAAAAAAAGCTCCATCTCATCCTCATCCCATGTAGCCTATTCCCCTGTAGATCCCAGGCAACATTGGAAACCTCTACTCTGTCAATGAATTGCTGGGTACCCTTGGACTGAACAGTTCCCCATTCATTAACTCTTCCAGAAATGAACTAGAAACCGTTTGGCCCACTGGTGTCTTGGCTTGGTTACTGGTCATTGTCATCCTGGTACCACAGGGATGGTGAGGCCCAGGCCATTGCCTTCTGTGTAAAAAGAGAAAATGTTCTGTAGGAGACAAGAGAGCATGCTCTGGAGTCAGTCATGCTTAGTTTTTTTTCCTCCTTTTTACTTGGGTTTAACTTCTGGCTCTATCATTAACTGGCTTTGCAAAGCTACCTAATCTCTCTGTGGCTCATTTTCCTTGTCTTTAGGATGAGGACAATAACAGCATCTATCTCAGGAGTAAATAAATTTAAGCAAATAACAGCATAGATGTAGAGCTTGGCACAGTCACTCAACATGTGTTTATCAAATGGCTGTTACACTGTGAAGACCACGCTAGGCACTGTGAGTACTGTGAAAATAAAACAGGAGCAGTTTCTGCTCTCATAGGGATAACAGTGTAGCACTAAACAGGTAATTAAACAGACATTAAACAGGTAATCAAACAAATAACTATGAAATAGCAAATTGAGGAAAGTGATATAAAGGAAATGAATCTAGGACCCCTGACAGAGAATAAACAGTGTGTGTGTGCATGTGCAGGTGCACAAATGCTTTGTGTGTGTGTGTGTGTAGTGGGGATGGGTGTTGGACCCACTAAGGTTGGTTAGACAGGAAAAACCTCTCAGAGGAGTAACATTTAAACTTGGGTGACATAGAGGCAGCTGTGTGGAGTGGAAGTGATAACATTTTAGGTAGCCAGAAATGCTATGTGAATGTACTAATCAAGGACTCAAAAATGTTAGAAAATTTGGTATAAATGCTCAGGCCACTAAAAAAAGATTTGTCTATAACTAATGCTAATCTTTTTGTCATGTTGTTCAATAGCAGAACACTTAATCTAGAAGCTTTTGGTCAAATTCAGTCAAAGTGACTGATTACTGTCATTTCAGAAACCTCTGAGTAAAACTCAGGATTTTAAATAGCTAATGAAAGATTTCTACTGTGCACCTTTCTCTTGAGGTTGTATCCAAACTCAAGGGGGTAGGGTATCCAGTTTTCAGACACCAGCTGTTCTCTAGCAGTTACTGAGATGGGACTTTGTCCTTTGCTTGGGGGTCTTGATCCCTGATCCATCATCTTAGATGGCCATGTCTCACCAAGGCCTCTGGTCCCTCTGGAGCCTTTCTTATTCTGACCTCAAGGCCACTGCTGGCTACATGTTCAACACTTCCAGGTGTAAAAATATAAACTGAGACATATTAAATATTTTAAGAGTTTATTTGAGCAAAAACTGACTCCTATCAGGCAGCAATCTAGCAGATAGAAAGAAGGCGTAAAAATGAACAACTTTTATAGGCAGAAAGGAGCAGGAACAAGGAACTTCTAGTAGGCAAAAGAGTGAGTTAGTTTTTGCTGGGTTACTTTCCTTTAGGGGATAGCAGGGGTCTGTCAGGAACATTACCTAACTAGTGCTGATGAGGCAATTGCCGAATGACTGGTTTAAGATCCTGTTACTGGGAAAGCTAAACCTGTAATTAGTCTCAGTTTGGTAACTTGGGGCTTAGCATGAGCGACTCCATTTTGAGCTTGTCTTGTTTTTCACAGGTTCATAAAAGTTCCCTGGGGTTAGGAAGGACCTGGGAGGGGGCCCTAAATTTCATCTACCCAGACAACTCACTCTGTTACTGGTTTTATCCGTCCAGCATTGGCCTGGAAAATTTTCAAGAGGCCAGAGGTCTTTCTGAACTATATATACCCTTGTCAAATGAAGGTCTTGGATTTCTCTGGATTCATCTGGGCTACCAATCATTTCCCTTCTGAGGCCCTACCTCTTCATGGGATGACCAGGGTTGGGACACAGACATGGGACAACAATCTCCTTTTCTGGAGACCCTGCTAAATCCATAGTTTCTTATCTAATCTATTCTTGTAAAACCAAAACCAAAACCAAAACTTGCCCCCAAACCCAGAATGAATTTTCAAACTGGCTATGCTTTTTTTTTCTTTTCTCATCCCAACTCTGTTTATTTTAGAGACTTTATAATTTTAGGGGCCTTGAGGCTAGGACTTAAAAAAAACTTTTCCCCCACTGCTCCAGCAATGAATTGAAAGCCTTGGCTTTCGAGATTTTAGTCTCCACTCTGCATTTCAAGCACTTACTTTAAAATTCAAATGCTAAGAATTTGTTTGTTTATTTTCTGAACTCATTTCAATGTCTTTATAAAGCAATAGGATTCAGGAGCGCCTAGGTGGCTTGGTGGGCTAAGCATCTGACTCTTGACTTCAGCTCAGGTTATGATCTCAGAGTCATGAGACCAAGCCAGAAGAGAGCTCTGTGCTCAGGGGAGAGTCTGCTTGAGATTCTCTCCCTTTCCTCCTGCCCTCCCCTCACTCATGCACGTGCATGGCAGTTCTCTCTCAAATAAATCTTAAAAAAAAAAAATAGGATTCAGCCTAAATGTCTACTATTGTTACCTAAAGTGGTATGAAAAGGAATTACTGACTATGAAAACCATCAATTTCAATTTCAAAATGTTATCATTCTACTTAAGCATTATTAGCTTATTCAAAGAACTTTTAACTGTTTTCTCCTTAGATTTATGTGGTAACATCTCAGTACAGTTGATCGTTGAACAATGGGGATTAGGGGTGCCAACCTCCCTCCTCCACAGTTGAAAATAGGTGTGTAACTTTTGACTTCCCCAAAACTTAACTACTAATAGCCTACTCTTGATCAGAAGCCTCACCATAACATAAACAGTCAATTAACACAGACTTCGTGTGTTATATGCATTATATACTGTATTCTTACAATAAAGTAAGCCAGAGAAGATAAAATGGTATTAAGAAAATCATAGGGACAAGAAAATACATTTACAGTACTCTACTGTAAAAAATCCATGTGTAAGTGGACCCGTGCAGTTCAAATGTGTGTTGTTCAAGGGTCAACGGTATTTCTAACTATCCAACTCTCTCCCCCACTGATAGAAGCCAAGCTGTGAGGTTCATTATCTTCTCTGTCCTCTGTGCACCTACCATCCAGGAAGACTTCAACAACCCAGACACTTCACTCTCAGGATTCTTTCCCTTCCTCTCTGCTGATTTTTCAGCAGTCACTTACAGAGCTGCTCTCAAGACCTTGTTGGCATGCAGAACAGCTCCACCTTAAGCTCAGAAATCCTGCCTTGGTCCTGCCAGCTTTCTTATGCCTTTGCTCTCATGGTGCTAGGCTTTCAACCCCATAAGCTCTAGTCCAGAATGACCTCTTATTTTCCTTCTCCCTTAGAGGGTTCCTTGTGCCTTAATTTCTTTCCCTCCCCAAATTGGATTCCATTGGTTTAGTGGCATTCTCATGTGCTAAAGGAAAAATCCAAAAATCATAAATTTTGAAAAGGTCATATTGGCTTTATGCAGTGATTCATGAGTTGGGCAGCATCCAATCTAGCAGGATGGAAAACTCTGAAGAGGGGGCGCCTGGGTGGCTCTGTCAGTTGAGCAGCTGACTCTTGATTTTGGCTCAGGTCATAATCTCAGGGTCCTAAGATTGAGCCCCATGTGTGTGGGGCTCCCTGCTCAGCAGGGAGTCTGCTTGAGATTCTCTCCCACTCCCTCACCCTTTGTCCCTCCTCCTCCTCATGAGAGCTCTCTCTCTCTTTCAAAAATAAATCCTAAAACAAGAAAAGAAAAGAAAGCCCTGAAGAGTTGTATAAGGTGAGAGACTTTTCTAGACCAAAGTGATCAGGAACAAAGACATTATACTGGGCATTTGCTGATTAGTTAAAGCAGTGTCACTCTTCTTTCATGGAGGAGAGGGAAGTCTTGGAGCCTGGTCAGGTAACTTGTGCTGAGCAGGCAAGTGCTGATTGGTTGATGTAGGCCTACATTTTCTGGGAGAGCCAAGCATAGGCACTTAGGTAAGTTTTGGTCTGCTGACATGGGAACTTACCATGCATGACTCCATTTCAGGCTTACTATAGATATTTTAACACATCTGTACCCTGACTTCATGTAAACCATGCCACCTGACACCTCTGTAGATACATATTTGCAGACCTCAGCTGTGTCTGTGTTCTTCTTTCTGTTTTCCCTGTCTTTTTTTCAACCAGACTCTAAGCTACTTGAGAGCATACCTGTGTCTTATACATTTGAATCTTTAGTATCTGATACTGTTCTTAGTATTGATCCCCTGATCAATAAATGCTTATTGAATAAATGAATGAAGAAAAGAATAATGCCTATTTGTAAAATAAATTGCAACATTTTACATCAATTTACTCATTCTTTAATCATTCATATTGACTAAATACAATAATTCAAAATGATTGAATAGAAAATGTGAAATTATTTTAGATTTAAAACAGTTTTAAGAATTAGGAAAAATTGAGTTAGCATATTTTATAGTTAATTCTAGTTCTCAAAATATTCAATTTTTAGGATATTCTTACCCATATTTCTATTTATTAGAAATATCAGATTGTTACAAACTGTCTTTTAGATCAACTCTATGGCAGTACAATTTACATAAAGTAAAATGCACTCATTATAGGTAAGATGTAACCCATTTCCATCATCCCAAAAACTTCCTTTGTGTTTCTTTTCAGTCCGTCCCAATTCACCTTCCCATGTCCCCAGGCCCCAGATAAACATTGAATTGTTTTCTATCACTATAGCTCTTTAGCCTTTTCCAGAATTTCATATAAATGGAATCATACAGTATGTACTTTGTTATATCTGGCTTCTTTTGCTCAGTATGTTTTTGAGATTTATCATATTGTTGTCTGTTGTCTCTATATGCCACAGTATGTGTGGCCATACAATGTTGATGGATTTAGAGGCTATTTTCACTTTCTGGCTATGATAAATAAAGCTATTGTGAATGTTCATACATAAGTCTGTGTGTGGACATAGTTTTCATTTCTCTTGGGTAGCCATGTAGGAGTGGAATGGATAGAGGAGTCCTAGGGTAAGTATATGTTTAATATTATAAGAAACTGAAACTGTTTTCTGAAGTGGTTGTAACATTTTACATTCCTACCAAAAATGTATGAGAGTTCTAGTTGCTCCATATCTCATCAACATTTGGCATTGCCAGTCTTTTTCATTTTCCCCATTCTCCTAGGTATGTAATGATACTTCACTGTGGTTTAATTTATATTTCTCTGATGACTAATTGTGTTGAGCAGTCTTCATATGCTTATTGGCCATCAGTAATACATTTCTCTTATGAAGCACCTATTTAAACATTTTGACAAGTTTTAGTTGGGTTGTTGTCTTATTGAGTTGCAAGACTTACGAATATCGATGTCAGATATATATATTATAAATATTTTCTCCTAGTCTGTAGCTTGCATTTTTATTTTCTCAGCAGTGGCTTTCAGATAGAAGACAATTTTAATTATGAGGAGGTCCCATTCATCAATTATTTTCTTTTATGATTCATGCTTCTTGTGTCCTATCTAGGAAATTTTTTCCTACTCTAAGGTTGCAAAGGGTATCTCTTCTGTTACAAGCTGATTTTTAAAATAGGTTAGAAAGTAATCAAAGAGTCAACATTTCTATATTTTTAGCTACCATGATCTAAAAAATAATTCTTCTCTGATACCAAAATCCCTGTGTAATGTAGTATGACTCTTCTAATTCTGAACTGAGCCTTTGAATAGAGATGCAGAGCTTTGAACAATTGTTTAAAAAACTAGTGTTTCTTTCTTTTTAGAATATTTATTATTGAAGTATAGTTGACATAGAATGTTAAATTAATTTTAGGTGTACAACACAGTGATTTGACAATTCTGTACATTACTCAGTGCTCCCCACTGTAAGTATAGTCAGGATCTGTTACCATACCTTGTTACAATATTATGATTATATTCCCTATGCCATACTTTTCATCTCTGTGACTTATTTATTTTGTAGCTGAAACTTTGTATCACTCAATTCCCTTCACCTGTTTTGCCCAACCTCCCATCCCTCTTCCCTTTGGTAGCTGCCAGTTTGTTCTCTGTATTTATGAGTCTGTTCCTGTTTTCTGTTATTCTGTTTGTTCATTTGTTTTGTTTTTTAGATTCCACATATATATGAAATCATTTGGCTTTCTCAGTCTGACTTATTTCACTTAGGATAATATCCTCTAGGGCCATGCATGTTGTCACAAATGGCAAGATTTCATTCTTTTTGTATGGCTGAGCAATAAAGTTATTATTTCCAAAGGTCATGATTAAATTTATTCCCAAACATACAGCCCAAGTGAGCCAGATATAAGAAGAGCACCCAACTTCTCAATTTGGACTGTATTGAGGATCTCATCTTTGTCATTATACTTTTCAAAAAATTTGTTATTCTTTATTTTTCTTGTTTTGTTTAAAAAGTCTTTTTTGAATCTCTCAATATGCTATTTTTTCTGTCTTTAGTATCTTTCTTCCTTTCCTTAGCAGGAAACTCTGTCTTGATTTTCTGCCTCTTTTCTTTCCCCTTCTCATATCCCTTTCCTGTCTCTTATTTTTCTCTTCAACTCTTCTTTCCAGACATTTTTTTTGTCATTGATTTTTCCCTTCTGAAATTCACTTAGTGTGGAACTTATCCATTTTATGTATTTATTTTTATTATCATTTTATTTGTGTGTGTGGGGGGGTGGAGAGATGGGAGAGAGGGAGAGAGAGAATCTCAAGCTCAGTGTGGAGCCTGACTTGGGGCTCGATCTCACAACCCTAGATCATGACCTGAGTCAAAGTCAAAGTCGGACACTTAGCCAACTGAGCCACCCAGGTACCCTGACTTAGTGTGGCATTTATGTATAAATAAATTTTTGTATTCCAAATTAGTTGAATAAGATTTATAGTGTCTATTTACAAGTTTGAAGTTGAATATTGAGTTGAATGCTTTGTGCTTTTAAAAAACTAACCAAATTGGTTTTATTTATTTATTTATTTTTTATTCTTATGTTAATCCCCATACATACCAAATTGGTTTTAATTTGAATGTTCTCCTCAACTGATTCACTGATTCTCCCTCTCCTGTCATCTAGTAAAAACAACTTTTTTTCTGTGTGTGACTTGGGACAACTTGTTTGTACAAAAATAGACATGGATACATAGCTCTTTGGTAGGAAAAAAAAAGTCTTCAACAATGCTAGATTCTTTTTTTCCATGAAAAAATTAATTGTGCATAAGCACACTATAAAATTTTAACTGTTCTAATTTACTTTTTCCAACAGAGAAGTTTTGCTGATGTTTCCTTTCAGAAAATATGGCTATGTCATAGTCTCTTTTAAAGCATCGCACACGACTCATAAACTGCTTCCATAAAATGCAAACCTACAGAGACACTGTCCTGTATTCTTTGAGCCTGTAACATTCTTTAAAATTTCCCATTTCTTTTCTTACAGCAGTATAGTCATTAATTTTATTTTCCCTTCCCTTTTATTCTATCCTCTATCTTCATTTTTTTTTCCAATTTGTGCCATTTCTCTCTCTAGATGTATTTTTACCTCGCTTTCTTTAAGTCTTTACAGATTGGATAACACAGATTAGTTTTTCAATGTCTTCTGCCTCATTTGGTTTTTCTTTTTTCATGTCCATGTCACATTCTCTCATTCCTTTTTTTATATTTCTGCTTAATTCACCTCTATGGCCTTCCCTAGGCCCAATTCAACAACTTCTAGCAGTCCTTAGAAGAAAAGAATTCTTTTCTAGCACTTCATTTCTGTAATCATTTGAAACCTACAAGTCAAGACATTTGGAAAAAACTATGTTTCAATGCTTCATAATGAAAATTCTTCTTTTCAATCTATTTCAACTGTTCTCAGAGATACTAAAAATTATTTGAAATTATAGTTGGTTGAATAATGCATTAAAATGAGTATGGAGAGTGAAGAATCAGGGTATGTCTGGAGCCAGGGTGAGCTGCAAATAATGCAAACAGTGGGAATATCTCAAGATGGGTTTTCAAATTTTTTCTATTTTTTTAAGCTCTAAAGACTGAGTAGAATAAATTAATGTTAGAAGGAATAGATGAGAACTTGGGGGAAGTCTGAGAGTTATAGCTCTAATCTGTCTATTGTAGTTTCTTTGGAGTTTCTAATTTAATGTTTATATATCACATAAATCACTACTTCATAGTGTTACCATGTTCATTTTTGTATAAAATATTCTCCCAAGTTTCCAAGTAAAATAGTTGATTCTATTAGGTGACTCTTTTTCTTCTGTGCCTCCCAGTTCATCTAGCTCCTTGTTCAAATATCTATAAGTAGAAGTGCCCAGTTTGATAACTTCAGCATGAGAGTAAGAAAGTTGGGGTGTCTAGTCCAACTTGTTCACTGTCTTGTTTCCTATCAGAATTCCTATCATTGACTGGAAATAACGGTGTTAGAATGAGGTAGATGGTGGTAGTGGAGGTGGTGGCTGCCTCTCTGATAGACGGCTATTTCAAAATGCAGTGGATTGTTTGACTAAAGAATGAGTTGCCTTGGGGCACCTGGGTGGCTCCATCAGTTGTGTCTGCCTTCTGCTCAGGTCATGATCCCAGGGTCCTGGGATCCAGCCCCACATCGGGCTCCCTGCTCAGCAGAGAGCCTGCTTCTCCCTCTCCCCACAGCTCCCCCTGCTTGCACTCTCTTGCTCTCTCTCTCTCTCTCTAATAAATAAATAAAATCTTAAAAAAAAAAGAATGAGTTGCCTTGAGTAGAGGTGTTTAAACAGAGACAATGAGACTATATTGAGAACTTAAGCCATAGTTGTTGAATAAGACTGGATCTATCAAAGAATCTGGCTTTTATGGTAGAATAAAAGGAAACTTTTATTTTCCTATGAGACAGTCTGTTTTTAAATTTATCACTTACACTAAGATATAAGAAAATCTAGTAGTATTATTAGGTATTTAAATTAATTCAACAGAATAATAACTCCAGTAGTAGCAAAAATTGGAGATAATATTCTTGAATATAAAATTTACTGATGAAATAATTGTAAATAAAAAATGTAGTAGAGTGCTTGAGTTTTACTGGGAATAATATTAATTGCCCTTTCTAAAATATAAACAAGCAAAAACTGGGTTAGGAGTATATTGTCCTCTGGCTAGGTAGCAATGTGGTGTTGGGTAGAGAAAATGAAGAGTTCACTGGAGAAAGAAGGGCAGAGAAGAGCTGAGGATGGGCTGAGGAGTTTTTTCTTCTGTCCTTGACCTGTTGCATTGGTTTTCACTGGATCATATTACCCGCTACTGCCACAGCAAACTAATCAAGGATGCTCTTGGGACCATTTTCAGGCATTCTTTATTTCTATTACTTTCTTGGGTTCTGTGTAGCTTGGAAGTCTATGGGAATATATCTGCATTCCTTCCTTATTTAACATTTACAAAGACATGCTCTGAGGTTGGAGGTGGCATAAATAGTTTCTCTCTTTTTAAATGCTGATACATCTAATACCTTGCTACTCAAAATATATCTTATGGACCAGCAGCACTCTGCAGCCTGGAAATTACGTGGGAGCTTGTTAGAAATGCAGAATCTCAGAATCTCTCCCCACCCTGATCTACTGAATCATAATCTGCATTTTAAGGAGATCTTCATGGGATTTATATACACATTAATATTTGAGAAGTACTGATTTAACATATTAGTTTGCATTCCTGTAGGGTGTCATCTATTTCCAATGTGTCAGCAATTTCCTGGAATGGGTTTAATTGGGGCTGTGCTCTCTTAATTAATCTGTTAATACATTATCACATTTAATCCCCACAACAAACCTTCACAATACCTTCATCCTTATATTGCAGATGAGAAAATTAAGTAACTTATCCAAGGTCACACAGCTAGTAAATGGTGGACTTGAGTCTGACTCGTTCTCAAATCTTTTCTCTTTTCTTACACCACACTGATTTTTCTTGAACTTAATCATGAATAATTGTTTATGCATTAAGAGAATAAAGCCCATTAAAAAATAAGTTATAAAGAGACCTTTTAAAGAGGCCTTTCAATCATTCAAAGATTATCTCAGAGTGTATCACACTTCTGGTGATAAAGCAAAGAAGACAGAATGAAGTGCCCTTGGTCCCTGGTTTCTGGTGTAATTTGGGGGAAGTGAAAGGACTGCATCTTGTCACGCACATACCTTATCCTGCCCATCAGCTGACTTGCATCTTGTTGCTGCTGAGGCAGGTTCCATCTGTTTAAGCCTGTGTTGAGCCAGATGCAAAGGGTAGCACTGATTGTATTATGTTGAGGCTGCCCATATGCCTTCATGCAAACTGCAGTTCAAGAGCTGTAAAACAGTTTGCATTCTAAATCTATCCAATGGCTTTGAACACAACCAGTGTCAGTAAGGCTATTTGAATGCTTTATATTTGGCAAAAGAGTGTAGAACTTATGGCCACCAACCAAATTATTAAGAAATATTGTATTTTCAGGATAGCTATACTGTCTGGGGAGAGGTGCAAGAAACCCCATAAAACACTGGAAATGACCCAGATCACCCTTTGTTCTTGGAAAACCCCTTTCAGCTGCAAAAATAGAGAATAAAACCCAAAGCAACTGACATGTGCTTCGAGGCTGGAGGATCCTGTGTCTCATTAGCTCTGGGGTTATAACCCAGATGGACTTGTTTCAAGCTGGGTAACATCTAGTCTGGGCTATGCACACTATACAAACATTTCTTGGGGGAGCTAGATAATGATTTAAAAATGATCAGTGAATTAGAAGCATGAAATGAGTGTGGGGCATGTACCAGTAACTTTAGAACTCGGTGTGTATGGGGGGGCCCAGTTTCCAGTCAGATGAAAATAGGGGAAGCTCTAATGTTTCTTGATCAGTCTCAGGGCTATTCTCATACTTGAAGGGGACTGTTGGCTCAACCTTTTATGGAGTGTGTGAGTTTCTCAGTGAAGACATACCTCACTGAGGTCTTTTTCTTGTGCATTGGCCAACCCTGCTTTCTCTAAAATGATGACCTTGAGAAGCTCCAAGTTTAGGAGCTTTCAGAGCCGGATTGGCCGCCTGGGGGCGGGGCCTGATAGGGGCGCCCTCCTCACGTGCTCCAGTCACCCTGTCCTTCCCTCTAGCTCTCTTTCTGACGTTAGCAGAAGACTGAGACTCAGAGTGAGAGAGGAGTAATGGACCCCAAGGGCCCATTAACTT
The DNA here is from genome assembly GCF_054177405.1 of Leptonychotes weddellii. NCBI lineage: Eukaryota > Metazoa > Chordata > Mammalia > Carnivora > Phocidae > Leptonychotes > Leptonychotes weddellii. The sequence goes on along the minus strand of NC_138381.1, from coordinate 49,479,467 downwards.
GGAGGCCCCACCCCTTTATTCAGAGTCACCCAACCCGGAGAACTCAGAGTCATCCTCAAGAGTAAAGTTCTTTGAGTTATATATATATATATAAAGGGCAAACCCATTCTAAATGTCAGTCCAATATCCACGGGGGCGAGAGACAGCGGGTAATTAGAAGCAATTAGTTGTCCCCCTGCCGGGAAGCCGGGCAATTACCTTTTTCTCTCTTCCTCTTCCGTCCTTCCTTCTCCCGTGGAAGCGATAGAAGTGTTTTGCTCCCTAAGCAGCAGTGTACGCTGAGCTGGCACCGGAATGAGGGATGAACTGAGCAGGATTCGGTCTCTTCCTCCCGCCGCCGCGGTAGCCGCGGGCAGAGCAGTGCATTGTGGAGGCTGAGCGCGCCGCTGCTGCTGGAGCTGCTGTCCCGGGATCGCGCGGCGGGGAGCTGTCCGAGGTGCTGACCGTCCCTGCCGGCGCCCTGCGCGCCCATCTGCTCCCATCAGACCCCTCCAAGTTCTGGCCTTTCTCCCTCCCCTCCGTCTGCCTGCCTGTCCTCCTCACCTAGGGACGTAGCGGCTGGAGGAAATCATGGTGTTCGCTCCAGGTATACCTGCACCTTGCTTTTTCACCAGGTGTCCAGGCGGGGAGCGGGGAAGAGAAGGGAGAGCATAGGAAGAAACGGCCTTTACCTTGCCTCCCATCTGCGCGTTTTGGAGTTACTGTCTGTAAGCTAGGGGCGGGAGAGTGCCTCTGTGCGGAGTCTTCGCCCCTCTCCCCAGTCCCGTCTCATCTGTCTTCTAACCATCCCCAGCCGTAGTCCCGCCGCTGCTCTGGCCTCCTGGTTCCTCCACATCCCATCGGAGCTCAGGCACTTTAAGAACTGGGACCTCTGCCAGACGCACAGGCGCCTACGTGGGTGGGAGGGTGGAGAGATCCGGCCAGGAGTCGTGGGCTTCGGGATACTTCGGTGGGAATCCTCTTCTCTGCCACTTACCCCTCTGCAAAAGTGGCAAAGTGACCCGGTTCCTCTCGATGTCCTGAGGAAAGAAGTGGGTGAAGCCCACGGGAGTGGGCCGAAGGGCAGAGGAGCATTACTCCTCAAGGAATTAGACCTGAAACTCTGGCAGGAGGCTGCAGCGCAGAGGCTGCTACTGCGGCGCCGCTGGAGGCTGCAGCGTCTTTTTGGAGCTGGCGGTGAAGGACTTTGGTCCCTTTGCTGCTATCTGTGGCTACAAGTTGGCGAAGAGTCCGATTTGTCTGCGGTAGACCAGCTTACTGGTGTGTGCATGTGTGTGTAGTTGAGTAATGGGTGTGTAAGTTGAGCAGCGGGGGAAGCATGGTCATTGTTCACCTACGAAGCTGTCTCTAGGGATAGATACAAGGTCTTTCTCTCAAATTCCAGGCTCTGCTTTCATTAAAGACTGCTGTGGGAAAAAGGGGAGTATGGAAAAGAGTAACGGGACTAAAACTCTAAGTTTGTGATGGTTCTTTCACTTGAAAGGTTTGTTTGCATTTGCTGTAGCCATTGGACCTCAGATAGCTGGGGAAGAAAAGTATAATGCAATTTTAAAAGGGAAGAATTGAGTCTGGGTTTCAAAAATTCAAATAGCAGAACTTGAGAAGGGGAAGTTCCCCCTACCCCCCCCCCCAAACAGGATGTTAGCTGAGGAGGTGGGAGTGAGTTTCTGTTGGTTCTGACACTCACCACAGGCAGTGACTCAGAGGAAAGTCCAGAGGCCCTTCTGCTGACTATCCCAAATAATTCAAGCGGGGAAGTCGTTCTGTACAGTGAAAGATATTCAATCAGCACAGGATCTGTGAAGCTGAAAAACAATAGTTCTTCGTTGCATTTATAAACCTCTTACCACTTTATAAAGCACTTTTATGCCATTATTTCATTTGATTTTCAAATTACCCTCTGAGGTAAGCAATATCATTTCTCATTTACCAGCCCCAGAGGGGCTGCTTTCAGATAGTCTTTCCAGCCTCAGCTGGAGTTTTCTGAGTCCTCTGATTATCTCAGAACCTATCTTTTTGACAAAATGCCTTTTCCGTTTCAGGGGTAGCTGCTTTTTGGTCCAGGGTCAGACGTAGCCAAAGGGAAATGTCCTCCCACTTCTGAGGTGAGGATGGGCTAGTGTGGTCCAGAGTTAGGGTTGTTGAGTGAAGTTAACTAGGCATTTTCTAAAGGCATGATTGTGGGTGAAAGACTGTGTAATGAACGAGTAATTCCTGGGGAGGACTGAACTGTCTAAAGCAGACTAGTGCTTGGTCAGGGCTTTACTTTTCCATTTTTCTTCTAAGTTTCATATTAGTTTTTTTTTTCCCCCTGCAGGGAAAGTAGAAGTTATTCATAACTGTCAGAGATGGTATAAATTGACCTGGATAGGATATATTACAGAAACCTGTCAGGAAACACTTTTTGGGTCATTTCTTCAATTTTGAGTTTCTCTTAAAAATTATAAGCATTTTGGGGCAATAAGAATAGGGTGCTAAAAATATTGTGTCAACTTACCTTTTCATTTACTGATCACATGCCTTCCAACTCATATAGTGATTTTATTCTGAAAGAATATCAGAACAATGAATTGTTTTTGAACTCTGCCAGATTTTCATCATTACAGCCTCATTTCCAGGACTATTGCTTTTCTGAATCTCTATAATTAGGGATCCAGATGTTTTGTGCTAGTCAAGGCAAATACTCCCCCATTTTCTCCAAGCCACCCAGGAAGGGAGGGAACAGAGGCATGTGCTATGATTATTCCAAAATTATTAAAGTAAAATAAAATAAAGTAATAATCCAAAATGAATATAATAATAAATTAACATTGAGCTGTTCATAATTGGGTCCGTGAGTACTGTGCCCTTCTAAACCCATTGTAACTCTTTGGATTTTATCAAAGGGAAACAAGAATCCTAAGGTCTACTTCTGGCCTTGCCTCTGTGGATTGACGTGCTTTGAAAGATTCTGCTGCCTCTTTGCTTACCTTAAAGGCAAAGGTGAAAAGTGACAGAGATTCAGGAAGCAAGTTTCAGTCCAGAAGTGCAATGTAAAGAGGGAGAAATGATTGGGAATTTATATAACTCTACTTAGGAGTCACTCTTATTACATGGTATAAAACAACCTTGCATTCTCTTGTTTCAATTAGTCTACAGATTATAAGGAACAGGGCTTAAGTTAGGCAGGGTCTTTGAATGGTTTCTCGGTTTACATAGGGCAGACAACTCAATTCTATACTTTTCTTCCTTCTTATACCATTCATAGGCTTTGTAATTTAGGAGGATTTTAATTTTGTGCATTTTAATATTTAAACCCCTTAATAGTAAGTGACCATGACTACTAATTATTTAAGGATTCAGTCATCTAAAATCTATCATGCATTTCTTCTTCCCTCTAAAGGAATGATACAAAATTAATAACAGTTAAATGAGGAACAAAGTATAAATATATTAATTTCTCTTTAAGTACCACCTATCCCTAAATACAGATTAAACTAAGCTGAGGCACATGGCTGAGGCAAAAAACAAAATGAGGCCCGTTGCTTTTCCTAAATCTCTTATCTATTCCTCCTCCTTCCTTCTCCCAAAACTGAAGGTGGAATCTTTGTAGAGCAATATGAGAAGACTTAGAAGCATATCAGCAGTGCCAAAGGAAAGAGGGTAAACACAATCAGTATGGAAAAATATTTTGGCTCTGGTGCATAGTACTGAAGTGATCCAGGTTACTTAGTCTGTGGCTATGAAAAAGCTTCCAATTGGGAGAAAAAAAGTTTTGGGGTGTCTGGACTTTACATAAGGTGCTGCTGGTTTTGTGGGGGAAAATCAAGGCATTATTACCAATTCGTGGACAAAGTCAAAGTGGAAGAAAGAACAAAAACCACTGGGTGTAGGTGTTGAAAGTAAAAGAGAATACAAGAAAATTTCAGGTATTTCTTGGCCTATTCCAGGGTGAGAAAGTGTATGTTCACAGATCCAAATGTTTTTTCAGTGCCCTGGTTTCATCCAAAAAATTCCAGACTCTGAACAATCAGATTAGCAACTCCTTCTCTCCCGAGGAAGAGCTAATAAAGAGTAGATTGTGAAGTATAAAGTGAGAACCCAAGTTTCCTTATCCTTGGGCCATCCCCCACATCCCTCATTCAAGAATTAGTGTACCTTTTTTTGTGGATGGACCTAGTATATACTTCACTGTTTTGGATTACCTTCAGGTAAGATGTATTGTCAAAAGAAAGATCTTTCTTCTCGTACATGAATTAGACAAGGTATGATAACAAGGATTTCGAAGTGAAATAAAAATGGTGTAATCATAAGCAATTGAATAGCCAGCTTCTTGACTTCTAAGATTAGTTTGAAAAACATTTAGCAACAATAATTATACCGAGAGCTATTAAAATATCTAAGAAAATATTTATTGCAAGGTAGTTATAGCTTTTATTTATTTATATAAACCTCTTACCAATTCCTGAGAGATCAATGAATAAATAAATTATTTAACAGACTGTCTTAACTTTAAGGTTTACAATCTGCCAACTTGGGCAAATAAATTATCTTCTGTTAGCATAAATTTTTTTTACTTTTATTCATTTATTATTTTAAAAAATTACATACAGTTAAATGGACTGTAACAAGTTGACTTTCAGATATGTTGTGAATTATAGGTTAAAGTTTGGTTTTTTATATGTATGTTCAATTATTATTTTTTAAAAAGATTTTATTTATTTGAGAGAGAGAGAGAAACAGAGAGAGCAAGAGCACAGAGGGAGAAGCAGACTCCCCACTGAGCAGAGAGCCCAATGTGGGTCTCAATCCCAGGACCCTGAGATCATGCCCTGAGCCAAAGGCAGATGCCACCCAGGTGCCCCTATGAATGTTCAATTATTCTAATACCATCTGTTGGCAAGATAATATCTCTTTGTTGAATTACCTTTGTAACTTATTAAAAGTTAACTGGCTATATTTCTGTGGGTCTATTTCTGGACTCTATTCTATTTCATTCATCTATATGTCTATCCTTCCACCAATACCATGCCATCTTGCTTACTATAGCTTTATAGTAAGTCTTAAAATTAAATAGTGCAATCCTTCTTGTATTTCTCCTTTCAAAATTGTTTTGGCTGTAGTAGTTCCTTTGACTTTCCATATAGATTTTAGAATCAGGTTGCCTATATCTACATAAAATGAAATCTACTAATCAGTTTGTGGAGAATTAATATCTTAAACATGTTGAGTCTCTAGTCCATGAACATGATAGGTCTCTTCATTTATTTAGTTTTTCTTTGATTTCTCTCATCAGTATTTTGTAGTTTTCAGCATATAGATCTTATATATGTTTTGATAGATTTATACCAAAATATTTTTTTGGGGGGAGGAAGTTACTATAAATGGCATTTAAAAACAATTCAATTTCTAAGAGTTCATTACTAGTATAGAAATGTAGTTTTTTTTTTAAATGTTAATCTTGTTTCCTATGATCTTGCTTACCTCTGTTATTCATTGTAGGAGCTAACTTGTAGATTTCTTAGGATTTTTTTTAAAGATTTTATTTATTGATTTGACAGAGATAGAGAGAGAGTGAGCATAAGGAGGGGGAGCTGTGGAGGGAGAGGGAAAAGCAGGCTCCCCACTGAGCAGGGAGCCCTACGCAGGACTCAATCCCAAGACTCTGGGATCATGACCTGAGCCCAAGGCAGACACTTAACTGATTAAGCCACCCAGGCACCCTTCTTAGGAGTTTTTATTTAGGCAATCATGTTGTGTGTAAATAAGTCCATTTCATTTCTTTCCCAATTTTTAGCCTTTTTGCATTGGCTAGGGCACTAACACACTATTAAACAGAAGTAGTTAGAGTGGACATTCTTGACTTGTTTTTAATCATGGAGAAAACATGCAATCTTTTGCCATTAGGTATGATGTTAGCCATAGAATTTTTCATAGATGCTCTTTATTAGGTTGAGGAAGTTCCTTTCTATTCCAAGTTTGCAGCAAATTTTTATCATCAATAGACACTGAATATAATCAAATGTTTTTTCTGCTTCTAATAATATGATAATGTTGGTTTTCTTTTTTAGAGGGTTAATATGATGGGTTACATTGATTGATTTTCAAATGTTGAACCAGCCTTACATTCCTGAGATAACACTCATTTGATTATGATGTACTATTCTTTTCGTATGCTGAAGGATTCAATTTGTTAATATTTTTTTGAAGGATTTTTTGATCAGTGTTCATGAGATATATTGGTCTATAGTTTGCTTTCCACACACTATCTTTATCTGGTTTTGATATCAGTATAATGCTAACCTCATAAATAAGATAAGTATTTCTGCTTTGATTTTCTGAAAGAGATGGTGTAGACTGGTATAATTTCTTCCTTAAATGAATTCATTGGTGAAACCATGTGGGCCTAGAATTTTCTTTGTGGGAAGCTCTTTAAATGTGAATTCAATTTCTTTAATAGATACAGGACTATTCTGTTAGTTTTGGGTTAGTTTTGGTAGTTTTTACAGAAATTGGCCCATTTTATCTAATTTACCGGATTTATGTGAACAAATTTACTCTCTTATCTGTTCAATACGTGTAGGATTTATAATGATATCTCCCTTTCATTTCTGATACTGGTATTTTGTGGGTTTTTTGTTTATTTATTTTTTGTCAGTTTGGCTGCAGGTTTGTTAGGTTTTTTTTTTTATCTTTTCAAAAAAACATCTTTTTGGTTTCATTGATATTCCATAATGTTTTTCCTGTTTTCAATGTCATTGATTTCTGCTCTTTATTATTTCCTTCTTTCTACTAGCTTTAACTTTATTTTGCCCTTCTTTTTCTAGACTTAAAATTAAACTTAGATTGTTTATTTTAGATCTTTCTTTCTTCTAAATAGTCATTTAATGCTATGAATTTCCATCTAAGCATTTCTTTAGCACATCTTACAACTTTTAACGTTGTATTTTTATTTTTATTCAGTACAAAATATTTTGTAATTTCCCTTGATACCGCTTCTTTTTCCCATGGATTATTTAGAAATGTATTGTTTAGTTTCCAGGTACTTGGGGATTCCCTACATATATAACCTGTTATTGATTTCTACTTTAATTCCATTATGGTCAGAGAATAAGCTTTCTATGATTTTAGTTGTATTTAATTTGGTAAGGTAAGGTATGTTTGTGAGACAGAATATATATATATATGTATATATATATACATATATATGTATTAAATAAAGTGTCCTTAAACAGAAACACACATAAAACAAGGTTGTGTATTGATCAGTTGACCAAAATGTTACAACCAGAGGCTCATAGGAACCCAATCCTGTATTTCCCTTAGGAACAATGGTTTCATATTTGCTAATTCACTGTTTGCAGCTATTTTATAGAACATAACTTTTGTGAGTAATAAGAATAGACTGTATATTGTTTCCCATCCTTTTATTTTTAAGTCACCTTGATCAGACAGCATATTGTTGGGTCTTGCTTTTTAATCAAATATGTAGTTTTAAACTACCAAAACTTAAAGGTTTAAGTTAGCGCCTGACTGCCTGTATGTCTTTCTCCTATTATTACTGCATTTTCTAATTTCTTATTATTGTTTAAAATTAAATATTTTACCATTTGAAAATTTTTGTTGTTAGAGTTTTAGAAATTTTAGTAAGCATAGATAATCAAAAAGAAAACAAAAAAAATCACAACATTATCCAACAGTAACCACTGTTACTATTTTATTTTATTATTATTTTTTTATTTTTTTTATTAACATATAAGGTATTATTTGTTTCAGGGGTACAGGTCTGTGATTCATCAGTCTTACACAATTCACAGTGTTCACCATAGCACATACCCTCCCCAGTGTCCATCATCCAGCCACCCCATCCCTCCCAACCCCATCCACTCCAGCAACCCTCAGTTTGTTTCCTGAGATTAAAAGTCTCTTGCGGTTTGTCTCCCTCTCTGTTTCCATCTTGTTTCATTTTTTCCTCTCTTCCCCTATGATCCTCTGTCTTGTTTCTCAAATTCCACATGTCAGTGAAATCATATGATACTTGTCTTTCTCTGATTGACATATTTCGCTTAGCATAATACCCTCTAGTTCCATCCACGTCATTGCAAATAGCAAGATTTTGTTTTTTTTTATATATATATACCGCATCTTCTTTATCCATTCATCTGTCGATGGACATCTTGGCTCTTTCCACAGTTTGGCTATTGTGGACATTGCTGCTATAAACATCAGGGTGCACGTACCCCTTCGGATCCCTACATTTGTATCTTTGGGGTAAATACCCAGTAGTGCAATTGCTGGGTCATAGGGTAGCTCTATTTTCAACTTTTTGAGGAACCTCCATACTGTTTTCCAGAATGGCTATACCAGCTTGCATTCCCACCCACTGTTAATATTTTAAATATAACTTTTCAGCCCTTGTCTCTATGAATATAGCTCCCACTTTTTTAAACAAAAATATTACCCTGGCATGCATACTACTTTTTGACATTGTTGTTTACACATGTACTGTTATCATCTTTTCATGCCATTCAGTTGTCTTATACATATCATTTTAAAAAAAGACATAGAACAATGGTGTGATTATCCCCATTTTTACAGATGATAAAAGTAAGGCTCAGAATGCCTGACCAATTTAGGTTGCAGAACCAAGATTTGAGATTGGATCCACTTATCTTCTACATACAGCATAGTTTTTAAATACATAGCAAGCAACAAATAATTTGCACACTAGGATTAGAGACAAAGAAAAAGAGATAAAACTGTTCTCCTGTGGAGAAAATCTTCTGTATTTTGAGAACCCCTTCTTCCAAATTAGAGTTTACAAAGTGTTCTCTCAACCACACAGAAATGAGCTCTGTCCTTTCACACTTCCTGGATTCTTCATCTACTTCAGGCTGCGGTTCTTAGTGATAGAGTGAAAGAATGGACAGACAAGATTGCCAGAAGTTGGCTAGGAGAAAAAAAAGAGCTAACAAGTTTACACAGTGCTTGATAATTTTCAAAGCATTTATATTAACTAGGTGCCATATGCAAGATAGTCTTTGAGTTGAAATAAATGGCATTGGAATAAGTATAGTCTCTCCTTCTCTGTACAACTCATGAGAATATTTCACTTACTCCAGAGCAATTCAATGATGAGGCAAAGTTGGTTGCTGCAGAAGCATGGATTTAAGGACAGATAGGCCTAGGTTCCAAGGGCTCCCCTTGGCCATGTCCACACTTAGTGCAAGTGGGTAAGCCATCCAATCTTGCTGATTTGCTGAGTTGTAAAATGAAGATCAAAGTATCTATTTTCCAAAGTGTTAGTGAAGATAAAGATTAAGTGTCTGGCCCACAGTAGGCTAAATGGTAGGTATTACTGATGTTATTGTTTTAAAAGGGAATGAATAATAATGTGTTTTATATACATATGCATGGTTATGATTTCAAAGTTGAACCATCAGTCTTGGAAAGCTATACAGTTAATTTTCTTTTTGTGGAAGAAGACTGACTTACTGGTTCAATATGTTACCTGGGTAGAGGTTATTAAACGTTAAAGCCAAATGCTATGACAAACTGAACTGATGATAAAGCAGATGTCTGAGTGAGTCCTGGGATGAATAAGTTATGAATCATGAAAAGTTGCTGTTTAAAGGCTAGCAGCTGCATGCTTGAAAGCAGATGGCCATCTTGCTGATCTGAATAATTCTGATATTGTCTAAATTTAAAAGCTGAATGATGATTTTCTGGTGAGGGTATAGAGCATTAAAAAGTGTTTTAATATTTAATGATTTAATTATGGTAGATTTGTATTTTGGATATGAAATTTTGTTTCACATTCTCTTTGCCATTTTTTGTTGTCTTGTGTTGTAGCCACATGCACATTCTTAGATACTATCCTTTGAATATTATCTTTGGTCCTACATGAATCTTCTTAGGAAGAAAGCTTTTTTTTTTTTCTTATAAAGATACTTTTTTGGTGAAACAGCCACACAATCACTAACCAGAGATAGGGAGAGGCATTGGAGTTTTCCTTCATAAATTTTCCTGACTTGCAATATGACTTTGAGTTAGTTAACCTGCTTCCTGTGCCTCTTTCCCAATCACTGTCCAAAAGTCACCCTCAACATCTTAGAGGTTTAGCATCTTAGTTCTCAGTGCAGACATTTACTGGGCAGAGGAAATAAACACAAGAAAAGGCAGGGGAGCTACATTTGTAGAAGATGCATTGTGTGCTGCATGTATCACATGCATTTTTTTTAATGCAAGGAACAACTTCATAAAGTACATGCCAAACTGTTTTTCTTTAACTTGTCACTAAAATGCTGTTTCATGTTTCAAACGGTGACAGATGATCTATTTGCTGAAACTAGTAGGCAAAAATTCAGTGCCCTTTTCCATTCCTTTAACATTTTTTTCTTTAAAATGAAAGAAATGGTGTTTATGGTACTCAAGAAATACACTCAAATTAGTAAGGTAATATCTCTGTTCTGGACACCTCACATAAACCATGTATGATGGGTCTGTTTGGTATTTAGGCAGGGAGCCTCCATGGAATCCACATCTCGTGTTGTCTGACAGAAGTTGTTAATTTTTTTCTCTGTGGAATTTATTTCTAACATTCTTGTGTACTTATTTCTGCCTCTCCACTTTAATTTTACCTTTTTGTGGGAATGAAAAATGAAATTATATGTTTCTTGCAGTACCATAAATGAGATTTTGATCACCCCTGACCAGGGAATTTAGAATGAAATTCTCTATAGTCTTAATTGCAATCTGACTCATGCTTTAGAATAGATTATTTCACCACATCATCCGGCCATGCTGTACAAGTCAATAAATAATAGTTGTTTTGCTCTAATAATAACTTAGGTTAAGAAGGACAAACTTTATAGCTTCATTTATCTTGCCATTCTTTCTTGTGTCTACAGGGCAATGCTAGTTGGATGGCGCCCAACCATTAGACTGGAACTCAGTAAAAAAATAAGTATGACCCTTCTCCACTCAAAACATTGGACCAGAGCAGATCCCTTAGTAAAGGCCATGTGCAGCTTGGCCTGGGGAAAGAGATGGTAGTAGGCTTTGTGAGAGCAGAGCTGGGGATATCAGGAAAGGCCATATAAAAGTGAATGGGAGGGGGTATAAATACTTTAGATCTTTTCATTCATTTATTCAACAAACATTCACAGACTATCTTCTCTGAGCCAGGTGCCCTGCTCTGTGGTAGGCACTAGGACTTTAATATAAAAGTGTAAACTAAAAGGTTAGGGTCCCTTAACTAAAGAGTAGAGAGTAGAGGGGATGAAGAGGAGGAATGGGTCAATTCTGTAGGGAAGGACGTGACTGTCTTGCCTGCGTCTGATTCCTCCCGGGAAGCCTGCCCTGGGAATGGTTAAAGCCTTACTCCAATAGAGAAACCCTCCTGTATGGACCACTCTTTGGTGCCGCTGGACCAGGCATAAGAACCCTGTTTGTGAGTGCCGGAATGTGGGATGGGGAGGCATGACCAGGTAGAAAGAGAGAGTCTCTTTAGTCTTGTCCTTTTAGGTACAAATATGCACTTTATAAGGAAATGGTCTCGGATGCCTGGATGGCTCAGTTGGTCAAGTGTCTGTCTTTGCCTCAGGCCATGATCCCAGGGTCCTGGGATGGAGCTCTGTGTCGGGCTCCCTGCTCAGCAGGGATCCTGCTTCTCCCTCTCCCTCTACCCCTCCCCCCACCCCCATCTCTCTCTTTCTCTATCCTTCTCACACTCTCTCTCTCAAATAAATAAATAAAATCTTAAAAAATAAAGAAAGAAATGGTCTCTATTACCCTGAAATGACAACAAGGATACCCTCAAGGCAGGAGCGTATTAGAGGCTTGAAAGGAGACTCTCTAAGAGGAGCAGATGTATTTGATGTGGGTCTGACTCTGGCCTCCAAAATTTAGCTTTGCTTGAGGTCATTTCCCTTTAATGAGTACTGCCCCCACCAGGATGGGATGTGGCTGTGCTGTGCTCCCTTTAAAGCATTGCCTCAAGCATGGGTAGACATGTCTTTTCCTGTTTTCTAACCATAGCTAAGGAGGAATTTTATTAAACACCAGGGGAAAAGCCAAAGGAAATTAGCATGCAAACATATTAAAAAGATCAGGATTTTGATCTGGTCATAGATACTTTACTTCTTGGTCCCTGTTCCTGCCCATTCCTTCACTGTCTGTGCCGTAGCTCAGTTCTCAATGTTCTCAGTTCTACACATTAACATTACCTGGGGAGCTTTTTTTTTTTTTTAAGATTTTATTTATTTGAGAGACAGAGAGAGTGAGAGAGAGAGAGCACGAGCGGGGTAAGGGGCAGAGGGAGAAGCAGACTCCCTGCTGAGCAGGGAGCCTGATATGGGGCTTGATCCCAGGACTCTGGGATCATGACCTGAGCCAAAGGCAGATGCTTAACCAATGAGCCACCACGCGGCCCGACCTTGGGAGGTTTTAAAATATATTAATGCTCTGAGTCCTACCCAGGCTAGTAAAATAAAAATCTCAGGTGGTGTGCCCTAAGCATAAGTGTTTATTAAAAGCTCTCCTGGTGGTTGATTGTGCATTTGGGCTGAGAAACACTGATCTAACTTCAAAGGGCAAGCACAACAGGTAGGCAGCTTGCCTGGTTCCTTACACTCCTATTTCTTATGTATCTTCTTTTCTCAGAACAGGGCACATACAAATGCTTTGTATATGTTGGATGAATGAATGAATGAATGAATGAATGAATGAACAAATGGCCATCTTTCTTTTCACCTCATAGTCATCCCATTAGAGTAAAAACCAAGAGAAGATTCTAACTCTCCTGCCTATTTGGGGCCTTCCCACCCAAGTCCTGCTCTGGTTTGAGGAAGATACCTCTTCTGGTCATTGACAGGACTGTAGGATTGTCACCGGTTAAAAACTGGTGGTGGTCTTGTTCCACTTGTTCACGGTGAGATCTCAATCACTCAGTGGTCATAGCGGTCATTCGACCAGGATTACACACATCAATTAGCAGGAGGGTCTGTGTATCCACAGGCAGATGAGTCCTACTGTAGTTAGGCTAGGGGTCAAATTTGAGTTAGCCACAGTATTCCAATGCAGGGCAGAAGTAGGGGCATATGGCCCCAGAGAGACATTGACCAGGGATTTGCACTGAGGGACTTGGGAGTGATATCTGTCTTGCCTGGTGGTTTGCCTGCAGGCATGACTCTGAGACAGGATCCGAGTCACAGCTGAGGAAGGAATAGGGCAGATCCCATGATATATGTGCCAGGGATTGCTCGGCGGTGTAGACTCTGTATCCTCTCCAATGACATTCTAAGTAGCTTTTCATGTTCCTACAATAATCTGGGTCAAATGGAAAAATGGGGATAGTTTTCTTGGCTCCACATTTCAGAAGGGCACATTACTGCAAATTTCAAACACAGAAGAAAAGAATCAAAGTAGATATATAATCAAATCAATTTTCCTTTAGGCTTAAGACATATTTTTGTTATATAATTTAGCTTAGAAGCAATTTACATATGGTAAAATTAGCATATTTATTATTCATAGAGTATTACATACAATGCATGAGTCTGGAAATACATTTTTTTTTAAGATTTTATTTATTTATTCATGAGAGACAGAGAGAGAGAGAGAGGGGCAGAGGGAGAAGCAGGCTCCCAAGGAGCAGGGAGCCCGATGCGGGACTCGATCCCAGGACCCTGGGACCATGATCTGAGCCGAAGGCAGACGCTTAACCATCTGAGCCACCCAGGCGCCCTGGAAATACATTTTTAATGCTACTTAATATGCAAAGTGTCCTACACTGTTTTGGAAATCCTGGGATTGAATTACCTAAATGTTTTGTTACACTGGTGTAAAAAGCAATTATATATATTTAATCTTTAAAATGATTAGTCTTCAAATCTTTTAGGAAACTATAACTCAAAGTTAACATATAAAGTATACAGGCCACATAGCATTGGAAAACATTACTCAGCTTGGAATCAGAAACTTGACTTTAATACCAGGCTTTCCTATATACCTGCTGTGTAATTCAGAGAAAGTTGGTTGGTCTTTCTGAACCTCAATTTACCTAATTATAGAATAGTAATAATAATACTCTCTCTTATCATATAGGGTTGTGATAATGATTTATAGAGAAATGACTATAAAATATGCTTAATAGATTATATTTTATTTTATTTTTTTTAAAGATTTTATTTATTTATTTGAGAGAGAGAGAATGAGAGAGAGCACATGAGAGGGGGGAGGGTCAGAGGGAGAAGCAGGTTCCCTGCTGAGCAGGGAGCCCGATGCGGGACTCGATCCCGGGACTCCAGGATCATGACCTGAGCCGAAGGCAGTCGCTTAACCAACTGAGCCACCCAGGCACCCATGCTTAATAGATTATAAATCACATAAAAATTTGAGTTATAATTTGTATTTAAAATTTTTAACCTTAATGAGAGGCTCACCTTGCATGAATCCATAAGAAAAAAGTCTCATGATATCCTTAAGCATTTTCCACCTTTTTACGAGCTCTCTGCTGACCCTGCACTATGTCATTATTTTATTTTATTTTATTTAAGTTTTATTTATTTAAATAATCTCTGCACCCAGAGTGGGGGTTGAACTCATGACCCCAAGATCGAGAGTCGCACGCTTTTCCAGCTGAGCCAGCCAGGTGCCCCTCTATGTCATTATTTTAAATATATGTTCTCAAAATTGATTTGCTTGAGAAACCAGCAAAGGTGTGCAGTTTCCAACTATCTAGCTACCAGGTGCATAAATGCCCTTTTCTCCTTATACAGAAGAGAGAGCTATGTCTAATCTCACCTTACTCTTACAATGTCCCGAAATGAAAAAACTCAGGAGGCATCAAATAGGAAAAAATCTTAAGTTTTAACCTCTTATCCATCCCTCGGCTCCTACAGTCTACAGAATTTAAAACACTAGGTTTCATAGCACCACCCGTCTCTACTAAACACACGCTGTCTAGGGCAGGGGTTCTCAGCCAGAGGTGATTTTGTCCCCCTCCCCCATTTCTAGGGGGACATTTGGTAAGCTGTGGAAACAGTTTTACTTGTCGTGACTGAGGGGTTCTCCTGGCAGGGCTGGCTACATGATTTGCAGGGCACAATGCAAAAATGAAAATGGGGGGCCCCTTGTTTAAAAAACAACACAAAATGTTACTAAAGACACTAAAATAGAAAGCTTTTTCTTTCTTCTTCGTTTTCCCTCCCCCTCTCTTTCTTCATGTCCCTCTCTCATAGTGTTTTTCATTTGTGACTTAATGTTTTCCTAAGTCAAGGAAAATTAAAAATTTTAATTATTAGCATGAATTTTACCATTCATCTTTATACTGTGCAATACTAGTTTTCAATTAAATGCAACTCGTACACCAAATCAATGAGAATGCACAATTCAAATTTCATAGCTCATACATACATGGATATCTATTTCTGCACAAAATTTAAAGATTTTTTATTTTTTTTAAATTTTATTTATTTATTTGACAGAGAGACAGCAAGAGAGGGAACACAAGCAAGGGGAGTGGGAGAGGGAGAAGCAGGCTTCCTGCCGAGCAGGGAGCCCGATTTGGGGCTCGAACCCAGGACCCTGGGATCATGACCTGAGCCGAAGGCAGATGCTTAACGACTGAGCCACCCAGGCGCCCCTTCTGCACAAAATTTATTGAACTGTTTTTATTTCACTTCTTAAAATGCACATAGTCTGCCAATATGCTCTACTTTGGCTTACCCATGAGTCAGGAAGGACTGAAAGTCAAGCAACTAGGATCACCCATCTTTCCTTCTTTTTCCCTATATCACTGGAAGTAATTCCAGCATCAGTGATTGGCTAATACAGGGAAGTAACAAGAGGAAGGAAGACTAGGGTAGGGTCCCTTGGTCATTCATGGTCAAGAATGCCGTTGCCTTCTTTTTGTGTCCTAAGTAAGTTATGGTTCTAACAGCAAGTGTGGCCTTCCTCAGACCCCTCCCTCAGTTGTAGACATACCACCTGTACTTACTGTGAGGCTCTGAGCTTCGCCGAATTCATGATCCACTGGAATTCTGTGTTCAAAGGGCATTGCTAGAGCGATATGTCTGTGCAAATGGGGTGGCAAAGGAATGACATCGGCGTGCATCTCTGCACAGGCATATGCTTCATTGTCCCCTTGAACTGCACTCCCAAAACACAGACTCAAATATAAGATTATGAAGAATTTCAAGATGGCAATAGCAGAGCACTAGCACAAGCACCAGGCTCTTCCGAATGTGGAGCTCCGTGTGACTGCCCCAGTCGTGTGACTGCCCCAGTCGTATGCCTGGGAAGCTGGCCTGGGATACTGGCATCCAGTTGCTAGAGGCTAGGGATGCTTGTATATGTTCCACAGTGTCCAGAACAGCCCCCCACATCAAGGCCCTGCTGGAAAGGTTGGTATTCTGTCTCCAAAAAGCATCTGAGGCCTGCACACAAGGCCAGTGGTCTCCTTTTCGGTAGAGTTGTCCCATGGTGGAGCCTGCTCTGTGTTTTGTAATGTCATGGTCATTGCACTGGAGACAACCACTTTCTGCTTTTTTGAGGGGCTGTTTACTCTGCAATGGTCAGGCCCCTCAGTGCTTCATCTAATCAGGCAGTTTTGCTTACTGCTCTTTGCTGTCAGTTTACTGATGAGGCCAGACAAGGTCTCCAAGGTGGACCTTGACTGCTCCTGGATGTCGTACATGGACCTCAGCATTTCTGTAGGCAGGGCCCCCTTGAAAGGGAATCCTCAGAGCACTGCCTCTCCTACAGGGATAGACATTGGGAGAGGTAGCCCTCAAGAGCTTGGACCTGCTTATGCTATGGTTCCCAGGGTTCTCTTAGCCAGACTGGACCATCTTCAACACCAGAGTCCACAGCGCTATTGCAACTTCCTTGCAAGTCTTAAAGTTTAAAAAAGAGTTTGTGGGAGAAAAGCTGGCTTAAGCAGCCAAGAAACCGAGGGCAGGGAGCAAAAAGCAGCAATGGAATAAATGTATCAGTGAGGGGAGGCTCTGGGCAAGTGTTTGGAGCATCTTTCTTGGATTTTGGTCTTCATGTGCCAAGAAGAGTACTAGGAGTGGGTGAACAAAATATACCAGACAGCCTAGAAGTAATCCTGCATGCCCTTTTTCTGGCTGTAATCCCATTTCTAGGTCTTTAACCATGCACAGCCCCCTGGCAGAGGAGGGCCCATGCCAAGGAAGGCCCAGGTGGGACAGGGGCTTGCTGCTTTCCACCACCGTCATCAAGTGTTTGGTGATCACCAACCCCACTGTGCTTCTGTTCCCCTAGAGCTCAGGATTGTTCTTTGAACCTTATCTCTGAATTCCCAGTGTGTGTGACAGTTTGGTTCATATTAATTATTTATTAGGCAAGCACTGTGTGCCGGACCTGGGCTTGAGCTAAACAGACATGACCCCTACCCTCAGGGGCCCTAGTACGTTTAGGCATGGAGTCCAGAAAAACAACACCTGCCGGTAGTCTTGACTGGGTTTTCTCCTCCGAAGAAAAGTGCATGATTTTATTTCAAGTACAGCTTAACAAAGTTGATCCGTCCTTTTCTGGCTCACGGTAGCGTTGCCAGTTACTTTCGTTGGGCTTCCGTGTCACGATGGCCATCCTTCTTTCTGGACATGCGGAAAATGTCAATATCTTCAGTCAGTGATTTGGAAAACAAGAAATACAAAGAGATTGGGAAAGTTGCAAAATATAATACAACAAGCACAAGATACCAACTACAGTGCCCCATGATTTGATATTGAATTTTTGTTTTGTTTATTTCCTAAAAAGGCTTTTAGCGCTTGTGTTCATCAGGGAAATGCACATGTATTATGCAGCAGTGTTATGGTCAGTGAAAGCAAGTTCTCTCTTGGGAAGGGATTTGAGCATTTTCATAGTTAGTAGTAATTAGAATGGTTTATTACATTTTTATTTTACACATTACAATATCAACTTGCAGTATTTTAGTGATTAAATACTTTTTAACCAGTTGTGAAATGAAACATTTTTCATGCATTATAACTCAGACAGTGTTTAAATACAACTTTTCACCCAATCATTTATCTTGCTTCAAAATATCTAATTACGCTGTAAACTTTGAAACAAAAGGCGTATAATTTAGATAGCATCCTTCTTTTCTTCATTCAACCTTTTTGATCCCAACCCTTTTCTTCTTTGGAAGGACCCTTATCTTTATAATCTTAGTATTTCCCTCAGAGGGGTTTTACAGATATGGTACAAATGAATGGAGTTAGACTCCATAGATGTTGCTTCTTCTAGCAGTAAAATTTCAATTTCTTGTATTCTTGGGAAGTGCAAATAGAAGAGGCCAAAAACCTCTTTCTTTTCTTTTCTTTTCTTTTGTTTTTTTCTTTTCTTTTCTTTTTGAGAGAGCAGGGGAGAAGGGACAGAGAGAGTGGAAGAGAGAGAATCTTAAGCAGACTCCATGCCCAGAGTGGAGCCCAATGCTGGGCTCAATCTCAGGACCCTGAGATCATGACCTGAGCTGAAATCAAGAGTTGGGTGCTTACCAACTGAGCCACCCAGGCACCCCAAAAAACATCTTTCTTGATACGGTTTTTTTCCCCTAAGATATTGTTATCAATTGATAACATGATTCCTTGAGGGGATTACAATTATATAAAACTTATGAAAAATATATAACAGTAAATAATTTGGTTAGGTGAGATACACTGTGAAACATCAGAAGGGATAAGTAGGGCTATGAATCAATGATTAACCATTCTTTTCCTAGTTACTTATTAAGTGGAAGGATAGCATAGTGCCTAAGAACCCAGCCTGTGGAGGTAGACTACCTGGGGTCAAATTCCATGTGCAAGCTGTGTGACCTTGGGCAATTTACAGGCTCTCCTTGCTTCAGTTTCCTCATCTGTAAAAATGTGGATAAAACACATTTAAAATGTGGATAAAACACATTTTTGTTATACAGTAATAGGTATCAAACTTGTTCTAGTTAGCTATTACTGTATAACAAATCACCACAAAACTTAGTGGCTTAACAACATGACACCATTCCTTTTGGCCATGAATCTTCAACCTGGGCCATGTGGGGTCAGTGGGGAGGTCGGCAAGGACAGCGTGTTTCTGCTCCACTGGGTGTGATTCTAGAGGTTGGAATCATCTGAAGGTGCATTCACTTCCATGATTAGCGGTTGATGCTGGCCGTCAGGTAAAATCTTAGCTGGGTGCTGTTGATTGGAACACTTATATCTGGCCTCTCCATGTGGCCTGGGTCTCTTTACAGCATGGTGGCTGGACTCCAAGACCAGCATCCTCAGGGAGAAAAAGCCAGGTGGAAGCTGTATCACCTATCCTTAGAAGTCATGCCATGTCCCTTCTATCATATTCTATTAACTGAGGCAATCACAGATGCTTACACAAGTTCAAGGTGAAGAGAAATAGACTCCATCTCTTGATGAGTGATAGCAAGTTTCTGAAGAACATGGGGGACCAGAGATATTGCTGTGGTCAGTTTTGGAAAACACAAACTTCTATTTAATATGGTTTTCATGAGGACTAGATGAGTTGATTTATACATAAGATGTTTAGCACATTAAATAGTAAATGACTGTGCTAGTGTTATTATGGGGTATGTAAAATGTGCTGGGGATTGTATAAGTCATTTGGTTAGCAGAAACTCAGAATTTTAGAGTTGCCAAACTCATTCCTATTTTAAACATAAGGAAACTGAAGTCCAGAAGTTAAGTTGTGCAGCCATCCAGTGAAAGAACTAGGGCCATAAGACCAAAGTGAATGCTTCTTACTTAAGGTCAGACTGAGTATGGAAACTTAGAGCGCTGGCAATCATGGAAATAGACCCCTAAGCAGTTAATTAAGTCCAGTATTGAATGCTCTGTCTCCAGAGATCCTTAGAATCAAACATAGACCTGATTATAAAAGGAACAAGTCTTCTCTATACTTTTGGTATATTTGTGTTCAGTGACAATGTTGGTTCTTTTTACTTTATTTTGTGATTAATAGGATCAGATGAATTTCAGCCAAAGTTGCTAGTACCACATATTTTGCCACATAATGCAGACTAGGCAGTATTTTTGTTAAATATCAGGGTATTTTTGAATGTCCCAAATGTGTGTATTAGTAATACGGAGGGTGTGCCTATCTTAGGTACAAATATAATTGTACCCAATGTAAAATTTCAAATTGTTACAATTATTAAAACTTTAGTATAGGACTGACAGGTCACAGGCAGGCAAAAAGTAACTATAATTGCTGGACATTGACTGTAATGATAGACAGATATCATCATAGATGATAAAATCTGTATAAACAGAGGCGCCTGGGTGGCTCAATCAGTTAAGCGTCTGCCTTCGGCTCAGGTCATGATTCCGGGGTCCTGGGATTGAGCCCTGCATCGGGCTCCCTGCTCAGCGGGGAGCCTGCTTTTCCCTCTCCCTCCCCCCACCCCCAGCTCATGCTCTCTCACACACTCTCTCTCTCTCTCAAATAAATAAATAAAATCTTAAAAAGAAATCTGTATAAACAGATTTTAATGAGATGGTATTCATTTCTCTCCCAGGGAATTATCTAGGTAGTTTGTTATAATGCTTTATCTTTTTGCTCAGAAATATGTTAATTGGGAAAAAGTGTTTTTCTCACATTTAGTTTATCTGGATTTTCTAAATCTGTCCATTAGACCTCTAGGGACCTCAGAAGAGACTGGAGTTGGTAGTGGGCATGCAAATATGGTCCATGGCAGTGGTGCTGGTATGGGGAAGGATGCTACCTACACCACCTCGTAGGCCATGGGTAACAGTAGATTCCACCTCATAGTCCGATTCAGACTGGCATCCTGGAGCTGAGCTGCAGAGACCTCACTGGGAACAGCGCTTTGGCTGATGAATGGTGTCTGCCATGGTCTCAGGCAGGAGGTGGTGGCTGCAACATCATGCTGTGTATTTGGTGTCCTTGCTGTGAATTTCACCCAGTCATCCTGTGATGGTTAATTCTGTGTGTCAATTTGGCCAGGCAATGGTACCCAGATTTTAGTCCAACACCAGTCTGTTGTTGTTGGGAAGGTATCTTTTAGATGTGATTACATTTAAATCAGTAGACTCTGAGTATAGCAAATGACCCTCCATAATGAGAGTGGGCCTCACCCAACCAGTGCCAGGCCTTAAGAGAAAGGACTGAGGTTCCCTGAGGAAGAAGGAATCCTTCCTCCAGACTGTCTTTGGACTTAAGACTGCAACATCCTTTCTTCCCTGTGTCGCTAGCTTGCTGACCTGTTCTACAAAGTGTGGCCTTGACTGCTCCCACAGCTGTGAGAACCAATACTTCAATACTTTAAAATCTCCCTTCCCCTCACTCTCTCCCTCACCAGCCCCCTCAGCCCTCCCCCTATCCCTAATCTGTTTCTGTATTTCTATCCATTTGGTTCTGTTTCTCCGGAGAACCCTGACTGATACACCTCCTTTAGGTCCCTTATGTGGTTCCTCCCCAACTTTTTGAGAGTTGCCTCATTTTGAGATATGGACACCTGTTTGTGATCCATGTTATCCAAATGCCACACTTCTAGAAACTCTAGACTCGGAGGCATGAACCGTAAGGAGAAGGGTTCACACTAATATAAAAGTGCCAAAACTTGGTAATAGATTTCAAGATAAAGTAGCATTTTAAGCAATCAAAGATATGGAAATATGGAGACGGTGTGGTGCTGAGGAGGAATGGCCACGAGGTTTGGAATTGGGCAGCTTGAATTTGAACTGTGACCTGCAACTTGCTGGCTGTATTACCTTTGGAAAGGCACTTAACCTTTGTGAGTTTCTGCTTTCCTCATCTGTAAAACAGGGGGGAACGATACCTACCTTCCAGTGCTAATCAATGATGACTTTGACCGTTGGGTTATTAAGGAAGGCTGTATGAGGGCAGTGGTAAAATCATATGGTGGGTTATGTTTTTCTTTATTCCTTTTTTTTCTACTCTGTGAAATAATTTTTTTTTCCAAGTTCACCTCCTGCCTTTACTTTACCCAACCTGCTTCCAGACTGTTCATTTGTATCAATACATAGTGCTAAATAAGAGCATACATTGTTACCCATTTTGGGAAATAAGGCTTAAGAATAAGATACAGCCTTCCAGTTATGAAATTAATAAAACATTGGAATAAAATGCACAGCATTAGGAGCACAGTCAATGATACTGTAATAGCGATGCAACAGAAGAGATGATAGCTACACTTGCGGTGAACATAGCATAAGGCATAAACTTGTGAAATTACTCAATTGTACACCTGACACTGTAATGTAACATCATGTGTCAACAATACTAAAAAGAGAGACAGAGAGAAAGCCCAAGTCACAATTCTGGCAGCAACCACAATGCAGGGGAAGTCGTGTTGGGATTGGGTTGGGGGGACAGGGAAACAGGAGGTGGTCTCCCCTGTGGTCAGCTCTGCACGTGACCCTATCCTTCTGTGTTTATGTGGGGAGAACAGCGCCACTTCCAGAGGGTGTGTAGAGGAATAAATGAGATAATCCACAAAACGTGCTTAACTGTGCTGGGAACCTAGCAAGCGTTCAGTAAAGGTTAGCTGGAAGCAGTAGCAGGGAGCAGCCCCAGTGGCAGCAGTAATTTTATTACAAAAATTGGCACAGAGCTCTTCAGATGCATGAGTGTGTAGAAGAATGCTAGGTGGGGAAATAAACATGGTGTGTATTCTGGCGCCAACCAGACTGAGGAAGAAGTTTGCACTGGGGATTAGTAAAAGATACAACATTTCAGGTAAAGCCAGGACGCTGTCATAAAACTCAAAACACAGTCAGTTATATGGTTATTTGTACCGCTGTTGGCAATGGTTTATGAGAATCTGCAAACATCTTCTGCTGTAAATTTCATCATTATAAACTCTTGATGGGATGATGTCGCCTGGTATTTCTGCAAAGCTGACAACATTGATGTGGCAAACACTGATGCTTGCCTACACAAAAACAACTCCTCTTCATCTGTGTACAAGAGTCTTGATTTTGTCCTGGTAGCTACATTCACCCATCTGACTCAGGTAAATGCTGACTAGTCCAGGCTATAATGATGGTTTCCATGTCTGTTGCCAGTGATTGGTTTGGCCATATGACCAAAGGAAGCCTGTTGGTTGAGTTGTGTGTGGAGAGCGATGGGAAGGGAGGAAGGCACCTAGTAAAAAAATCACTAACTCGTAGCGATAGTCATCAGGAAGGAGTCCACATTTCTGCCTCTGCACATTGCTTTACGAGGATCTGATAGGTGGATCTTTTGCAGCCATCTTGTGGATGTGAGGGAGAGAATAGCTGTCACTTTGTTACTATTGTTGTTGTCTTACATTTGCCTGGGAGAAAATACTGTCATGTTTTTATTCTGGATGAGGACTGGGCTGAAGAAGGAGGATGAATGCCTGTCGTCTGTTTTCCATCATTCTGTCTGTTGAATCCTGCTTTGTATCTCTGCCTCCACAGCACTGAGCATTCTGATCCCATATGTATCCCTGAGTTTCTCTGTACTCTTGGACTGCCTGTGGCTCACTTTCTTGGCTGTCCTCTTCTGGTCTATCCCAGGCTGGGGTTTTTTCTGACTATTTCCTATGTCTACTCAACCCCATATGCTTTCCTTCTTCCAGAAATTTGTAAAGCTCTCTCTTCATAGGTGCCTTCAGTTTCATTCTCCCTTCTTGTCATGGTTGTGGGTTCATTCCTTTTTGTATTTTTATACATTGGAAGGGACACAGGCTAATGCTTGTGCTTAGTTGATCAATTTGACTATTTCTTTTGTCAATTAGTCATTATAATTAAGTCATATTTCTATTGTGGTTGTTATTGATTGGCAAGACCCATGTACATATTAAGATATCAACCTCTTTTCATGTATAGAGCAAATATTTTGTCCAGTTTATTGCCCTTTTAAATTATTATGGCTTTCTTGACATATAGGAAATTTCACTGTGGTGTAGTCAGATTTATCAATCTTCTTCTTTGTGGTTTCTTTCTTTGTTTTTATTCTGAGAAGGACTTCTTCTTCCCAAGATCAGATATATATTCACTACCTATTCTTGATCCTCACTTCCTCCTTTTCTTCCTTCCTTCTTTCCTTTTGACCTCAAATGTGCTGGATTTGACTGATCACCTTCTTCAGTTCATGACACATCCTATTACTGGCCCACGTAGAGTCCGTCTTTTATTTTGTTATTTTCTGTTCTTTCACCCTCTACTCCCAGAGCCATTTCTCTCCATTGCATTTCTCCAGCCCCATGCATCTACTCCAGTGTATATGGTATATGTTCTTCACTTTTAAAAAAATTCACCATTTTTTTCCTCCATCTGGAGTTAGAGTTTTAAATTTAAAAAAATTATCCAATTTTCTCAATACCTTTCTCTGTTCATTTGAATTACCATCTTTGCCAAATTCCAGGTACCAGGCTTTCTAACCTGTTCCATTTACCCATCTGTCTGCTTCTGTGCTAGGCTCACACTGCTTTAATTATTACATAATTTTAAAAATGTTTTAGTATGCAGGAATGAAAATCATATGCAATGTCCTTCCTGATCACTTAATTCTCCCCCCCCCTTTTTTTAACATGATAGAGAAGCAGGGCCATTCTTTAATAATGAGCATGTCTTTGCATGTTAGCATTAGCAAATTGCTAGTCACTGTCACCTAAGCCAGTCATGTGCTATGTTTTGCAGATGGTGAAAAACACTATGGAAGATGTAACTTTAGGAGCAGAAACATATTTTTTTCAAATATTTTGTTTATTTATCTGACAGAGAGCAAGAGCACAAGCAGGGGGAGCAGCAGAGGGAGAGGAAGAAGCAGGCTCTCTGCTGAGCAGGGAGCCCAAAGTGGGATTCGACCCCAGAACCCTGGGATCATGACCTGAGCCGAAGGCAGACATTTACCCGACTGAGCCACCCAAGTGCCCCAAGAGCAGAAACATTTAAAAGAAGTGCCTGTAACTGATTGAAAAGAAAACAGATGCTCACATGTTTTTGGGAACTCTGGTTTCGAGTTACTCAAGATTTTTACTGTGATTAACATTCTTGTAACCTTAAATCACACTCTGCCAGTTTCTAAGAAAACAATTTCAAATGTCATTTTGAGCAACAGTGAAATAGGAACCAGGAACAAAATCAGGTTCTGACCTTTTAAATTTTATCCATGTGGAGCAGACTCTTCTATCTGGACTTGATTTTTTTATCCACAACCCTTATCTTTTCTGCAAGTTTATCATTGAAATTTGGTTTAAATATAGTTTGTACTCCCTGAAGCATCAGACAGATTGTGGTGATGCCAAGAACTGGACACAGAACAGTGCCTTGCTCTTTGCAACCGTGCTGGATGGTGGTTCTATGTGTCTGACATGGGGGGAGCAAAGCAAGGGAGAAACAGCAGAGCAAGCATGTTGTTCCGGCCTCCTCGGGCAAACGGAGGGGAAATGTCAACTCACTAGTGCCTAAGAAGCCAAACTTATTAATTCAGAAAAATTGAAACTCTAGCATTTTCTGATGGCTCAAGAGCAAAAACCAAATGCATTGCTATAAGACATAAGCATTTTATTTTTTAAAAATTATAATTTTATTTATTTTTTAAAAAAGATTTTATTTATTTGTTTGACAGAGAGAGAGAGCACAAGTAGGCAGAGCGGCAGGCAGAGGGAGAGGGAGAGGGAGAAGCAGGCTCTCCGCTGAGTGGGGAGCCCGACTCGGGACTCGATCCCAGGACCCCGGTATCATGACCTGAGCCGAAGGCAGACACTTAACCGACTGAACCACTCAGGTGCCCCTAAAAATTATAATTTTAGTTGACATACAATGTTATATTAGTTCCAGATGCACAACATAATGATTTGACATTTCTGTATGTTATGCAATACTCACCAAGATGTGAGCATTTTAATTTCTCCCCATAATCAGTAATATAATAATGAATTAGAGAGGGGTTTACACATAGACAACAACATGACACTTAGGTAATCTGCTATTTAGTTCAGGAAACCTGCTCACCAATAGATGCTTATGATCTTTCTGGAAACTTGTCTACATTTTAATTAATTTGCTAAAGTTCAGATAGTTTAAAAGTGATGCAAGTCATAGTTTATCAGAGTTAATTGCACAGCACATTTTGGAATGTTGAATATTAGGGGAATTTTCCTCTTTAGCAAAGGAAGCTTGAAGCCAGATAAGTCAAGTCAATTGTCAAAGTTACTTGGTGAGCTAGTGGTGAAGCTGGCTACTTCTCAGCCTCATGTGGGTTCTGCTGCCTCGGAACTGCTGGCTCTTTTCTACTAGAATCAGTTAATTGACAAGGGCTGTTTGGAGTGCTGAGTGAAGAAGGTTCCTGAGGGTCAGCCACGCTCACTTATAACCAGTGACCCGAAGGTTCAGCAGTGGCCGCCTTAGAAAGAGGAGTGGAGAGATATGAGGCCTGTATCTGCTCTTCCCATGGCACACCTTTGTTTTACTTAGAGAGACCAGCTTGTAGATATGCTTAGCTTATATGTGAAGGATTTCATTGGACGTGTGGGTGACCTTGCTATGAATTAACTTATCCCTCCCTCTCTTGTGGTAACATGATTTTATATAAAATCATTTCCATGTGCGTGTTAAATTGAAATATGAGTTGGGTTTTTTTCACCGTCCTTTTTCATCTTGGTCTAGGTTTTCTGCACATGATTAGAGAATATTTTCCAAATACAGGAATCCTCCCCCCTTTATCCATGAGGGATACATTCCAAGACCCTCAGCGGATGCCTGAAACTACAGATAGTACCAAACTCTATATGTACTATGTTTTTTCCTATACACACATAACTATGATAAAGTTTAATTTATAAATTAGGCACAGTAAGATTAACAACAGTAACTAATAATAAAATAGGACAATTGTAACAATAAACTGTACTAAGTTATGTGAGTGTGGTTTCTTTCTCTCTCTCAACATCTTATTATACTGTATCCACTTTTCTTCCGATGATGATGAAATAAAATACCTATATGATGAAATGAAGAGACATGAATGAAGTAGGCATTGTGACACAGCATTAGGCTACTATTGACCTTCTGAGGATGGGTCAGAAAGAGGATCATCTGGAGCACCTGGCTGGCTCAGTCAGTAGAGCATAGGATTCTTGATCTCGGGATTGTGAGTTCAAGTCCCATGCTGGGTGTAGCAATTACTTAAAAACAAAATCTTGAAAAAAAAAAAAGAGGATCATCTGCTTCCTAGACCATGGTTAACTGTGAGCAACTGTTGACAGTGAAACCAGGATTTCTGTATAGGTTCAATTGCTGCCTATGATATGTATTCAAATGTGTAATGATTTTCCTGTTCATCTGATAGAATTACAGCCCCCTGTTTTCTAAAAAGGCATAATTGTTGTACTGTTGGATTTTTGAAATAAACTGCCCGGTACATTATGTGACTCGCATAAGTTTACCAGATGGAGCCAAAAGATACTAAGTCATGTTGTTCAGCCTTCTGAACACACATATTGATAACATTATCTGCCAGCATTTCTCTTTTATCATTTGCAAATGTTCTACATTGATTTACTTGTGAATGCTTCACGAGATTTGGAAGCATGTCTTCTAATTTTCTTACTTCTTGGAACCCATTTTAATTCATACTGTTTAGCTCCAATCAAGTATTGAAAAAAATACCTTGAAGACTGCCAAGAAGACAATATGACTTTAGTTTAACATACAAAGAATTTAGAGCATATATATGAGAGGCAAATTTTCCATAAGTAAGAACTCGTCTGAGGGTGTTCCTGGTCAAAGATGCCTTTGGCCTCACAACACAGAAGAATTTGAGAATTTTTCACTTGATTTATTTCCATCTCTCAATGTTCCAAAAATTACAGAAGCAGCTCCATTTCCCCCTCAGCAAAAGGTTTCTTATGTTGTCAATAAACCTGAGTGCTTTGATAAATTAAACTCTAATGAAAGAGGAAGGCCCTGAAAATGATGCTAATTTCCAGAACCCCAATTTGAGACCTAGAGAGTGGGTAGATGAAGTATAACAATTGGAATTTTGAAATTAAGGTTAAAACCTTGTTGAAGATTAATGGCTGATTTGTTTCCCAAAGTATAGCATAGATTTGGCAGTTAGCTAATTTAGTAAATGGAAAAGGCCAACTTGCACTTTGGGGCCTGTGTCATCTGCTCATTTGTCCCCTTTAATTGAATAAACTGTCACTTATCCATTTAAGTTCCTCATGCTCTGTAGGGATAGGGATGAAGTTGAGCTTTAAATAACAGGGCATCCCACCGGTAAGCTGTATCCAAGTTACCTGCGGTCACAGTTAAATATGTAAATTTCTGAGCTGCATCCCATAGTCATTGCTGTAACTATCAACCCCGGGGGTGGGTGGGTGGGTTATGTTGCCGGTTTGAGAACCACAAACCAACCAGATGCTCTGTGACCTGCTTGCAGGCTGACCTTCCCTGTATCAGGTCATCCTCTTCATCACTTCGTTCTCTTTGTACTGCCTGTGATATTATGGGGAAGCCCTTTCTTCTTTACACCCTCTTCAGGCCTTTCTAAAGAGAAAACTGTGAAAAATAAGAATTTTAAACTCAGGGAAGAATTTGAAAGAAGCCCGTCAGCCTTATATATAAATATATTAGTGATGTCATATGTATACATCACATTCAACTCTAGATAGCATTTGAATATTATAAATTTTCAGCCTCATAGTTATCCAATGAAATCCACCCGGGAAGGCATTTCTATTGTAATTTGAAAGATGAGTTAAACCAGGCTAAGGGGTTAAGAGGCTTGCACATAGAACCAGATTATATCCCATGTCTTCTGCAAATATCTTGAGTGCCAGGAATATTTCAATATCCCTAATGCCTAGCACATTGCCTGGACATAGGAAATGCTCAGTTTGAATAACTCCATGCAGAATTTCTGTCCTCTGGCAGACCCTCCAGGGCAAGGGCAGAGAGAGCAATCAGAGCAGGGGGTTGTTTTTATTGTTCTGATTCCTTACACATGGGGCCAGGAGTTGAGATCCACCTGTGCCAGCCCTGGGTTCCTGATTCCTGGGGTTTCTTCCTAAGAGAAGCTGCTGGTAAATTGGCCAGGTGAGACAATGTAGCCATGGAACTACATAATTTGTTATTTTCACTCACTTTGACCCAAGTCTCTAGGGTCTCTTTAGAGTGCATAGCCTCAAGTTAGCCTTTTACACATAAATCCTTTCCTTATTAGTTATAACATTTTTGGGGGTCCAAGGTACAACCCCCTCATAGACCTCCCCAAAACTTGAGGGGCTCCATCTCTTATTACTTTTCCCCTCATTTGCTTGTGACTATCCTCATTATAAGTTGGTTACTATAAATTGGGGTGCTATGCTGTAAGGGCAGTCAGCTCTGGATGCTCTAGTCTACTTTGTTAGATTCCTTTTGGGATTTCTGGCTACCATCCCTCTGGTGGTCAAAATAGTATCAACCAAGTGACAACTCTCTCTACTTTCTTGCCTTGTTTTTCTGCCACCCTTATTTTTCTGGCTCACTTTTCAAGATATGGCTGAACTGCACAATTTCTCCAAAGTTTCCTTCTGATGCCGGGCCTTAATCCTCTATTCTAGAACCCTGTTCTGATTAGTACATTCCAGTCAATGACAAAAGCAAAATGAAATGCTTGTGCCTTCTTTTCTCTAATGCAATAATAAACACATTGAAAGAAAAAAAATCTTTGGCTTCTCACTCATGTTTCCCTTCACCAAAATAACTTGCTGAGCTCAGGAGTGAGTTCAGACCACAAAAGAAACTACTGAACAGAAATGAAAAAGAAAATCATAAATTTGACTATGTTAAAATAAACAACTTCTGTTCAGTAAGTGAACCACAGAGTTAAGAGGAAAAGAGAAAGGCCACAAGAGGGAGAAGATATTTCCTGCACCTGTAACTGACAAAAGGGTTGTATCCAGAATATACACAAGACAATAAAGGAAAGGAACACCACTCAGTGGGAAGATGGGTGAATAGGTGCTTCATAAAAGAGGAAATCATGATAATCTCTGAAAAGATGCTCAACCTTGTTAGGTATCTGGGACATGCAAATTAAATCCAGGAGATGAAAATTTTTTTTAGAAGATAAAATTTCATGCTTACCAGGTCGGGAATTTTAAAAAAATGACACATACTGGGTATTGACTAGGATTTTGAACAGTGGGAATACTCCTCTCCGTTGGGAGTGTAAATTTGTACAAGTCCTTTGGATAACAGATTGACAACGCTTAGGGAATTTAAGCATGCTTATTCACTACAACCCAGAAGTCTACTCCTGCTTCAAGATCTTGGAAACTCTTGCGAATGTGCCTTAGTACACAAAATCAAGAATGTTTGCAGCAGAATCATTCACAATAGTTTAAAACTGGAATCAAGTAGGAGAATAAGCATTTTGATCTGGTCATTAAATGGGATGCTATATAGCAGTGAAAATGATCAAACTAGAGCTATGGGTAATAATGTAGCAAAGAGAAAAGCAAGAGAGTGATTATGAGAAAATTTAGGAGCTTGCTTATCTTTAGTTGGAAGGAGAGGGTGTGATTGGAGAGGGCACTCAGTGGCCTCAGAGACACTGCCCATATAGTTCTTATGTGGAATGATTGTTAAACTAAAAAAATTATGGCAGAAGAATTTTGGCTGAGGAACTTGAGAGTTAATGAAAAAAATAAGATGAGAGGAACAGTAGGGTATAAATCTACTTGTGCAAACCCATGCACATATACTATTTTCACTAAATAAAGCAAAAATGAGAGTACTTGCTTCTTAAAAAGTATACCGGTGTAAACCCTTACATCTTAGCCTGGTTATAATGTATGTTGTATAATCAGTTTTTATTTACCATAGTTTGCTTGCTAGAAACTTTTAAAGGCACTATCTACAATTTCAATTACATGCGTGTAATTTGAGTTTTATTTGGGAGGTAGCTAATTTGCGTCCTTCGAAATAACTGTTTCTCGTTTCCTCCCTGCCTCCCTCTCTCCCTCTCTCCCTCTTCCCTTTCTTCTTTTTCCCATATGGGATCTTAGACGAATGCTCTGTACCTATGCTGCGCTCTGACTTGGAGCTCCTGGAGACGCAGGGAGAGACACAGCAGATTAGCCTCCTGTCACATGGCTCTAACACACACTGCTGAACTCTGGGTTTATTTTCTGTCAGCTTCTTTTTCCTTCTGAAATATCACTGAAAAAAAAAGACATAAAACCTCTGATCTTGTTCTTCACTTCCTTTTCTATTTCCAGCCACCTGTTCTTTTTTTCTAATTAACCTCAACACAGTAAGGAGAGCCAAGATTCTCATGGGTATATAAAAAAAGGTGTAATAAAAGAAAAGCCACGTATAGTAGAATTTTGCCCAAGGAGACTCATGGTTGAAGAAGGAGTTTTGTATGTCTTTGTCCAATTTGTGGATGACACGATGGTGATGTGCCTTCTCATTCCTCTGCTTTAAAGAAACAAATCAAATGTTTTCACCTGTTACCCATTTCACCTGTATTGTGTGATATAAATCTGACCAAGTTGAAGCTTGTTCAGGTGAACTCAGAATGGGCCAGAGGTGGGATTCACACTCAGTGCCTCTAGGACGGGGGCTTCCTCGGCACAAATGGCTGGCTACACAGCCTCCGAGAGCCCCTGGATCCGAGGTGTGCAGGGTTCAGGGAGTTTATAAACGTGGAGAGGGTTTGCATGGCAAACGGTCAGCTGAAAGGTGGTGAATCACCTGGGAACATCACCGGACCCCACTGAAGGGAGCTTGTTTTCACACTGCCTACTTCTGAAAAGTATTTGCAATCAAATGGAGGGAGCTGAGAACTGACCCTTAGAGGTGCTTGTAGGGATGCAAAAGGAGGAGACAATGGAGAAGACAGAGATAGGAAAAGAGATATGACCTTGTTGTAAAGTTTCTGAATGCTAATTGGCCTAGTTATATGTGGCCTGGGAATTGGAGCAGAATTTCTGATATTCTTACTCCAGGCTGCTTTCTGCACCATTGTTCACACGGAGGGGCTGAGCTGGTGCCAAAAGAGCATCTCTTCAGCTGTTTCCTCCCGAGCTTGAACTCCTATTCCAGGGAAGCAGCGATACGGAACAAAGGAGGCCAAGAGCAGGAAATTAATGGGAGCATAGAGAACAGGGAAAGAAAGCTAGAACAGATTGGGAAATGGAAGCTGGAAAACTAGTGCAACCATCATTCCTTGCACCAATTGCGAGTGTCCGCTGTGAGCCAGCGCTGTGCTCGGTGCTGGGGACAGAGTGCTGAGCAAGACAGATGGGGCTTGTGCCCTAGGGAGCCGATGCCCCGGCTGGGAAGGTGGACACCAAGCACAGGTGTGTGATCAGCAGATGGGACATGTTGGGTTGCATTTCTGGCAGCTGCATGTTCTTAAGGAGAGACTTCTGCGGAGGTATTGCCCATGTCAGGCTTTCTTCTCAGTACTAACGTCAGGAAGCTAAATGCAATATGGCCACAGTGGTCGAATCCCGGTGTAAAAGGTTTACATTTTAGACAAAGGCTTCTTGGAAACCATGTGGATCCAAACTTTTATTTTTGTTATTTTTATTTCTTTAACAGGCACTTAGGTACTGCTCACCTTAAGTCACGGCTCCAAGCATTCTACAAATACTTATTTAATCAGAACAATCCTATACTGGAGGCACTATTATTGTCCCCATTGTATAGGGGAAAAATTAGCTGCCAAAGTTCCTACAGTGTTATGGACTGAATGTGTGTGTCTTCCCCAAATTCCTATGTCAAAATCCTAACCCCCAAGATGATGGTATTAAGAGGTGGGGCTCTTGGAAGGTGATTAGGTTAGGAGGGTAGAACCCTCATGAATGGGGTTAGTTCCTTAGAAAAGAGATCCCAGTGAGATCTCTCGGCCCTTCCACCATGTGAAGACACAGGGAGATGGTCATCTGTGAGCCACGAATCTGGCCCTCACCGGACACCCAATCAGTTGGCATCTTAATCTTGGACTTCTTAGCCTCCAGAACTGTGAGAAATACTTTCAATATTCAAGCCATTCAGTCCATGGTATTTATGTTATAGTAGCCTGAGCAGACTAAGACACACAGTAAAGGCTAACAGGCTATTCATACTTTCAAAACTAGATCTTGTCTGTGATGAGCTGAATATAAAGCCAAGCGAGCGAAGGAGGGAGGGTGTGATGTTGGACAAGAGAGAGGTACCTGGTCAGCAGGGCCTTGAAGACCATGGCGAGAGGTTGAGTTTTCATTCCAATTGCAATGGGAGGCCAAGGAAGATTTTGAGCACTCAAGTGACATATTGGATTTCCTTGTAGAAACTTCACTCCAGCTCTTTAGAGAGCAAAATTAGAAGGGCAAACAGAAGGTGACAATTGATATGGAAAAAAAAAAAAAAACAGTAAGGAAAGGAGGGCATATATTTACATGTTTTCCATTTTGTGCAGAGAAGGGAATAGTCTTTGGGCTCTCTTAGTGGCTGCTAATTCCGTGCCTTCCTGCAGATTGGGCAGCAGTGGAAGGTGTCATGGTGAGGTCTCCAGAGCATGTGGTTCTAGTCCCAGCTCTGGGACTTACAGAGTGGGACCCCCCCCAAGTGAGTGACTCCACACAATATCTGGGCCTCCCTTTTCCACTTAAAAACAGAATTTTTTTAAAAGACTTTATTTATTTATTTATTTATTTATTTATTTATTTATTTGACAGAGAGAGAGAGAATAAGCAGGGGGAGCAGCAGAGGGAGAGGGAGAAGTAGGCTCCCCACTGAGCAAGGAGCCTGATGTGAGACTCGATCCCAGGACTCTGAAATCATGACTTGAGCCGAAGGCAGACACTGAACTGACTGAGCCACCCAGGTGCCCGAGAATTGATTCTTGATCTCTGTTAATTTGTTTTAAGTCTTAAAATATTTTGTGGTACTTAAAAACTGTGAGAAATCTTAGACATCATTTCCTTCCTGAAGGTGAAAACTTGGTCTGTCTTGTGCAAATCTGGCATATTTAGACATTGAATAAATGTTTCCTGAGTGACTTTTTGGGAGAGGGTAGAATTTGAGGATAGCTGGTGGAAGGCTTCTAGTTCCACACCATGCCCTGGGCCCTACCCGCATTCCATCATTCGGAATTAGTTTGTAGCATCTGTCTGCTCTTATCGCTTCTAACAGCTCTAGCCTGATGTGGGACCAAGAAAGACCCTGGGAGCCAAGCAGCTGTTTGGAGAGACAGGGATGGCACATTTGCACCTCTTTCTGTGGTTGGAATACACAGTCTCACATAACTCCTGCAATTTTTGAAATGTATGAGGAGGCTGTTTAATGTGATTAATAACATTCAAATTCATCCAAAAGCATTATTGAATTCATAGCCTCTTTTTGTCATTGTGTTACGAAGGGATATGTGAAATATTTTGACATTGCAAAGGAATCATGTTCCAAAGGTTGGGGAGCTGCTCTTTCAAGGAGAGTAGACAAGATTTTACTTGATGTCAGAGCATAATGTTCCTCTGGTTGGCCCCCTGGGATTCTTGCTATATACTTACATCCTCCGGGGGTGAAGAATTACTTTTGAGAGATTATTTAGTTAAGTTCTAGACTTGTACTTTCTGATGACTTGTCACAGCTGGGAATTTTATTCCTTCTCTAGCAGGAAAAAAAAAAAGTGATTGTGAGGATTATCTTGTTCATGTTAGGGAGGACAGCGGGAGAAGAGTTTTTGTTTTTGTTTTTTAAGGATTCCTTTAAAATCATTCCGAGAGCTAACATCCTTCCCTCCCTCCCTCCCTTTCCAGGATTGGGTAGGAAGGGAGAGCTTGTGGCTAGTTTTGCCTAGGAACTCAGAACCTTCCTTAAATATTTAAGAGATCTGGTAATTCAGTCAAGCAGTTTTCATCTGAATGAGGACAGGAAAGCTCTGGACTGTATTTCCAGCTGCTCCAGAACTCTCGGGAGGACGAATCTATAAATGGTCTCGTGACAGTTTTTGTGGTCAGAAAGTACCATCGATGTGCTCCTTATTCTATGTGTTTGATAAAAAAACACAGTCTTGTGAGTCGAGGATTTCCCCTATATACACACACGCGCACGCATGCACGCACGCACGCTATCCAGGAACCAGGGCACACAGCTCCCTGCCTAAGGCTATCTGTTCTGGGTCTGCGGCAATGCTAGGAGTCGCCACCAAGGGGCAGCAGAGGCTGCAGAACTGAGCGGTGGCCCAGCTGGGGACGTGGTGGATGGGGAACTGAGCCCTGGGGGTGGTAGTACTTGTCTTGGGGCAAAGACCTAGTTCTGAGGGTGGGAAGAGAGCACATGATCCCCTGGGTTCCAAAGTTCATTTTGCTTTCTATTCAGGTCTAGTATTGTCACTTTCTTCAACACAGAGGCTCACACGGTGCTCATTTCCTCTGTCCCCTTAACACCTGACTCCCATGTTTCCAGAGTGGCTATCTGGGAGGTGCTGCCCCCACCTACCTGGCATATCTCTGGGTCAGGCATGCAAGAGCCAGGAGTTTGGGCTGGGTTTGTTTGGTGGCTCTGGATCACTGGGTGACATGCCTGCTCTGGAGAAGTGAGCTGGTTAGAAAAGGTGAGGAGACAGGCGATCACTGTCACAGGGTGGCCTGGCCCCGTCTCCTCCACCCCACCCACTGTTGTTTGATATGGCAAATGGACATTTGATCAGTCCTGTGTAAAGTGCTACGCACACCCTAGATTCAGGACAAATTCTTCGTTTCCCCTTCCTCTGGATTTCTGTTCCTAAATCCTTCCTCCATAGAAATTCTAGAGCTGCTACTGACTGCCAGAAACTAGGGACTTGGGGAGAAGTTTGATTTTCCTAGTCTTTTGGGATGAAAGGACGGAAGCCTGTACTAAGTTTTGCAGAAATCTGTGTGGTGGTCAAAACAGCCTTGTGAGTCTCTCTGAATTCATAACTCAGACTTGATTGAGTTGTTATCCAAGTGTTCAGAAAATTAAATACTTAGAGCATCTCCCAGATGGCTTTTCACAAACATTTTCCACAACTCAACTTCCTCAAGTGCAAAGCCTTTTCCCATGCCTGTGTTTCCATGACAAAAACCACTTAGTTTAGTATAGTCCGATTCATCAGTTTTCCTTTATGGTTATTGCTTTTTGTGTTCTGTTTACGAAATCCTTGCCTACTCCCACGTCAGAAAGATATTCTTTTATATTTTCTTCTAAATGCTTGATCGTCCTTTAAAGACTGTTTTTCTTTGAGAGCAGTTTTAGGTTCTCAGCAAAATTAAGGGGAAAGAACAGAGATTTCCCATGTCCCGCCCTCTGCCCGCTACAGCCGCCCCCCATTATCAATATCCTGAACCACACTAGTACATTTGTTACAATTGCCGAACCTACAGCAATACATCATTATCATGCACCCATGGTTTACGTTAGGGTTCACTCTTGATGCTGTACATTCTAGGACTTTGGACAAATGTACAACAACTTGTATCTGCCATTGTAGCATCACACAGAGTAACTTCACCATCCTAAAAAGCCTCAGTGCTCCAGATTGCTTTACGTTTCAAGCATAGATATGATGTCTACCTGGTACTGATTTTTTATGTATAGTGTGAGATGGCCAAAGCTCCTTATTTTTCCGTGTGAATAACTACCTGGCTCCAATTGCCTGAGAATACCATTTTCCCCCCACTGCACTACAGTTAGTTTTCATAAATCAGGTGACCTCTAATGGGTAGGGCTGTTTCTAGACTTCCTGTTCTATACCCTTGGCCAGTTTTTCTTTTCAAGATTTTATTTATTTGAAAGAGAGAGTGAGCGAGAGAGAGCACAAGCAGGGGGAGCAGCAGAGGCAGAGGGAGAAGCAGGCTCCCCATTGAGCAAGGAGCCCGACTCAGGGCTCGATCCCAGGACCCTGGGTTCATGACCTGAGCTGAAGGCAGACGCTTAACGACTGAGCCACCCAGGTGCCCTCCTTTGCCAGTTTTTCTATCCCTATATCAAGATCACACTTTCTGAATTGCTACAGATAGCTGCTATTGCTAGCTGGTAAATTAGGTCCTCCCTATTTGTTGTTCTTTTCTCAAAATTACCTTTGTCTTGGCCAACACACTCAAATTTGATTTCTAGCTTAAAATCGTCTTTTCCTTTTCAAGTTTTACTGCCACTATTCCTTATGGCTTTCCTAAAAATAACACATCGCAGCCCAGTAATAATTAAGTTAAATTATGAAAGAAACTAGGTGGCCCTACAAGGCGAGAGCCCTCTAGGACAGCGAGTCAGTGAGTCACGCGTCTGTCCTGCCCTCTGAGGCCAGAGAAGGAATTCCCTTTCTTTCCCCGTTGGCCTTTCCAAATTCCATCCCATCTTGGAGACCTGCTCGAACCCCTGGCTGTTTCTGCCTCAGTTACATAACTCTCCTCCGACTTCTCCGGGTTCCCTGAGTGACGCGGATTTGGTGATGCACTGCAGCTTCTCTCTCCAAAAAAGACCCCATGCCCCCCAGCCTGCCAGGACCTGTGCCATCTGGCTGGCCCGCCTTACTAGGTGGGTCTCTGGTCTTCCCTTCCCCC